>NC_042616.1:673829236-674129236 GCF_901001135.1 Rhinatrema bivittatum | reverse complement strand
GCACTAACAGGACTTATCGCGCACTAACGGGGAGTTAGCGCGCACTGACTCCCGTTAGTGCGCACTAATCGGAAAAACAAATTTTTGCGAAAAAACAGGAAAATCCTGATTTTTTTCGGGCTCCCTGAAACATGCCGAATTGGACAATTTCGTTGCAATTTTCCAATTCGGCAAAAACGAATGCACATCTCTATTTAGTAGTGCTTGTAAATCTGAAAAAGTTGCAACTGGGAAGTAAGGACATAAGAAATTGCCATACTGGGTCAGACCATCCTGTTTCCAACAATGGCCAATCCAGGCTACAAGTACCTGGCAAGTACCCAAACACTAAGTAGATCCCATACTACTTCTGCCAGCAAAGCAGTGGCTATTCCTCAAGTCAACCTGATCAATAGCAGTCAATAAAGGTATACAGGATTTTTTTTTTACTGCAAGTGGCTGGCTTTTAGCCTTATGTTCCTGAAAATTGTCACTGGGTTGTGCAGGACCTAGGTGGTAACCTGTGACATAAAGTACTAGCTTATAAAAAAGCTAGTCTGTTATAGGAAAGTGCTTTTGTTTGAAATGATATAGATGTCAACAACATTGTCATTATCATTTCATATCGTTTTTAAAAAGAAACAATAGAAAACAATTATTTTCTATCTTTTTGAAGTATGCACTGTTTCTGAATACTACACACTATTTCTGAATAGTGTACACTATCTGCCAAAACGAAAAAAATGACACTCCCCCAACAAACAAAAAAGCCCTCAATGAAGCACCATTTGGGTGCCAACCACTCCACGAGGAAATGAAAAAAAAACATGGAATAATATTATTTGTTCTGTACATCCCTGGCCTGTTTCTTTAGATTAACCTAGTACCATGTGCTGGTTGTAGATATGTAATGCATCTGACTTTCAAATTCATGTTAACCCATGCAAGGAACAGTAGTTATGTAATAACCTTTTCAGATTTCATAAAATACCTGCCTTTCTTTTGCCATAGCTGTTGATCCAATGCTGTCTGCTGCATAAGATAGATAGAATTCTGCCTGGTGCCTTACATCATGAATAAGCCAGGGCAGAGACAACAGCATTGCTTCTTGTGTCTCATGGAGCTGCTGTCCACCCTTCACACTCAGGTGAAAATGCTCCTCTATTTTCCTGCACCTTCAGAACTAAACAGCTTCATTCCTTGACACCACTGTATCCCTTAATATTAGATGCAGCAAGTATGCAAAAGCATCAGATCACCTGATAGGCCCCAATCTTCCACTGCCATTCTCATGTTACTACTACTGTCTGTTTAAAAAAAAAATTCAAGCAACCTGCTGTCTTTCCCTGCCTCATCCACCTGCCACCAGTGTGCCTAGCATTCTGGCTGGTCCTGGTGAAATGGATGGTACTCTATTTTACCTTGGCCAGAAGAACATGCACCTGAATGTGGCATTGAGAGTACAGGATGAGGGTAAAATGTCTTACTAAATGATGTCCTGAGGAACTTGGTGTCTAAATGTGAAATTAAATTTAATGTGCACAAATGCAAAATAATGCACATAGGAAAGAAAAATCAAAACTCTAGGTACTTAAGGCTGGGCACCATATTAGGAGAAATCACCCAGGAAAAAGATCTTGGAATCATTATGGGCAATGCTTTGACATCCTCAGCCTAGTGCACACTGCACAGTGAAAGTAAAGAAAAAGCAAATAGAATGCTAGATATTATTAGGAAAAGAATAGAATATAAAATGGAAGATTTCATAATGTCTCTGTGTCGATCCATGGTGTAACCTCACTTTCAGTACTGTGTGTGCAGTTCTAGTCAAGCCATCTCAAAAAAGATATAACAAAACTAGAAAAGGTACAGAGAAGGGCTACCAAAATGCTAAAGGGGATGGAACAGTTCCTCTGCTAGGAAAGGATAACAGGTTAGGGCTCTTCAGCCTGGAGAAGAAATGGCT
This sequence comes from Rhinatrema bivittatum, assembly GCF_901001135.1. Taxonomy (NCBI): domain Eukaryota; kingdom Metazoa; phylum Chordata; class Amphibia; order Gymnophiona; family Rhinatrematidae; genus Rhinatrema; species Rhinatrema bivittatum. Next base: position 674,127,291 of record NC_042616.1, on the reverse strand, counting down.
AAGAGGAGATATGTTAGAGGTCTATAAAATCTTAAGTGGGGTGGAATGGATAAACAGGGGATAGTTGTTTACCATTTCAAATAGTACTGGGACTAGGGGACACTCCCTAAACACATTTAGAACAAATTGAAGAACATATTTATTTTTTCATTCAGTGCACAATTAATCTGTGGAATTAGTTGCCAGAGAATGTGGTGAAAGTAGTTAGCATAGCTAGGTTTAAAAAGGTTTTGGACAAGTTCCTGGAAGAAAAATCCATTAACCATTATAAGCAATGTAGATCTGGGGAAACAATTGATCATCCGTGGTTATGAGAAAGAAGGGCTGCATTTATTCTTTGGGATCCTTTCAGGTACTTGTGATTCAGATTGGCCACTGTCAGAGTCAGGATGCTGGGCTTGATTGTCCGTTTGCTGACCCCCAGTATGGCATTTGTTATGCTCTTATGTCCTGGAGGAAACTTTTTGTAATTGGGGCTAAGAGGTGCAGCAGCCACTTACATCCCTCATTTTCCTCTACTACAGAGCCTAGTCATCAAGGTCATCATTTATCCTATACACCGCATCCTTACCTTCAATGTTACCTGCTTTTTCCTCTAGCTTATTAGCAATGGCTCAGTAGGAGAAGAAGCAATGACATAGATGGACACTGATCCCATAATGGAATTGCAATTAAAGATTTATACTCTTGACATGACCCCATAGGCTTGGCATTCATGAAGGTGCATCAAAGAGATGTGACCATAATGCACTGTTATAAGGTGCCCATCCACTAGCCTTAGGGAAAAAATCTACATCAGTCCAGCTCTGAGGAACTGGTCACTATGATGCACCATAAAGTTTTCTATAATATATCTGAGGAGAGCTTGTTCACAACAGGTATAGCCCCAAGACAGGTGCATCTAGTATGATATAACCAAAGGTATGTAGTTGCCATGACATAGGCCTAGCCACAAAGACTGCTTAAGGAATGTGACTGCCATTGGTATAGCCATTGGGCATGGCTGTCAAAATGTAGCTTAAAGATGTCAGACTGCTTCAAAGAAGCACAATTTCCATGATACACATCTTTTTAGTCATGGATGGAAGACACTGCTCTGATGGAGGCAATTTTCATAACTGTGGTGCAGCCATGAAAGGTGCCTAGGTGGCTGCAGTCTACATTGTACATAGTATGATATCTGTTCACCAAGAGTCTGAATGCAATATGTAGATTAAGATTGTTTGCAACACTCAGTAAATTATAACCTCTTACTCCTTTCCTCTAAGCCTTCTTCATTTTTTTTATTTCACAAGCCAGTAATGCACCCAGTGTTATATTATTCATAAATGCTCATGATTAACATTCAGGTGTTAATGGCAATAAGGGAAGGATATAAGGTTATTTGTTCATTAACATTATAAATGGTAAAGGGAAGGAGAGCTGTCTACATGTCAAGTACCTTTTATAAAAATAAATGACTTCAAAATCTTAATCATATCAGTGTGCTCCTATTATCAAGGTCAGATATAGCAAAAGATACAAATACAGGAAGCATATCAATTTCCATGACAGTGAAAGCATGAAAAAAATATATCATTGAGCAACACTGAATGAGAAAAAGATACAGTGGTTAAGTGAGACAAACACTCTAGGAACAAGCAAGTGAGACAAAGACCCATAGAATAACAAACTTGCAGGCCCGTATAAGTATCTATTTGAAGTCTGAGGCAGAAAGGTTAAAAAATTAGTATAAACTACATTATTTAAAGTAGATTTTATGAGGACCCTTTTCAAATTGATTTACGAGTGTACTAAGCATTTTACCCAAGTAAATCAGTTTTCTGAAAATTGCCATTCTTCAAAGCTGCTGAAAGTTCGTGCAGAGTTCTACAATGCACATCCATTTACTATATTGCGAGGTGATGGCCCAGCAGTGTTTAGGTTGGTGAAAGAAAAGAACACACATAGACCGCATTTCAAAATCTTCATGCTTACTTTTCCAGCAAAAATCAACCCACAAAAAAAGTAGGTATAATGAAACATAGAAATGACGGCAGAAGAAGACCAAACGGCCCATCCAGTCTGCCCAGCAAGCTTCACACATTTTTTTCTCTCATACTTATCTGTTTCTCTTAGCTCTTGGTTCTATTTCCCTTCCACCCCCACCATTGAAATATCTAGCTTGATTAGTTAGGGGTAGTAGGGGTAGTAACCGCCGCAATAAGCAAGCTACACCCATGCTTATTTGTTTTACCCAGACTATGTTATACAGTCCTTATTGGTTGTTTTTCTTCTCCCCTGCTGTTGAAGCAGGGAGCTATGCTGGAAATGCGTGATGTATCAGTCTTCTCCCATGCCGTTGAAGCAGAGAGCCATGCTGGATATGCATCGAAAGTGAAGTATTAGACACATTTGGTTTGGGGTAGTAACCGCCGTAACAAGCCAGCTACTCCCCGCTTTGTGAGGGCGAACCCTTTTTTCTTCTCCCCTGCCGTTGAAGCAGAGAACTATGCTGTATATGCATTGAAGGTGAAGCATCAGGCTTATTTGGTTGGACCATACTTAGAAGATAACTTTCAAACAACTGTATGCAACAGCATATACTTGAGTATATGGCCATGTACAGATGAATGATAGTATTTTATAACCTCTGTGTATCATATACATGCATATTATAAAATATGCATATCTTGATGGAATTGTGTGACATTTTGTATTTTTTTATTGCTCAATTATTTTCCACATGGTGATTATATGACACTTTGATCATATGACACTTCCTTTTCATGGTATTTATTCATATGGGAGATAATTTTCAAAGGAGTTATGCACATAAATGTAACATACTATCGAGGCAATTTTCAAAAGCCATTTACTCAAGTAAAGTACACGTACATAAATCCTAAAGCAATTCAATGGCATATATTGTAGCAATTTTCAAAAGCCCATTTACATAAGTAAAGTACATTTACTAGAGTAAAACCCAATTTCACACGTATACACGCTTTATAAAATTAGGATTATGTTTAAATGCCAATAAAGATTCAATTTTTAAAAAATATGTGTATCTTTACACCAGAATTTATACAAGTATATAAGTTTATGCACAAATACAAGAAATTTAATATTGCCCTGAATTTTACGTCGGCCTAACATCCACAGGCCAATAGTTAAGCTGAAAGGACCAATCGGACCTTGAAAACATTACTCCGTCCTACGTGAATGACCAGCAGGACAACTGGTCTGATTTGCTACCCTGCGCTGAGTTGTCGCATAATACCCACGTCACTGCTGCCACCAATGTATCTACGTTTTCCGTGGTATTCAGACGACAACCTCAGCTGCCACTTCCAGTTCCTCTGACTGTTCCTTCCCCATCGGCACAGTTCATGGCCCACACCATTCGCCAGGTGTGGAATCAAGTCAAAGAACGCCTTACCCAGGCCGCTGAATGCTCCAAGTATACTTCTGATGCTCCACTCTTCCGTCCTAGTCAAAAGGTGTTGTTAAGCACACGACACATAAGATTGAGACACATAAGTTTGAGGCTTCCTTCTCATCATCTGGCTCCCAAGTACATCTGTCCATTTCTGGTGCTTCGAAGAATGGGAGCAGTGTTGAATCAGCTACAGCTACCACGTGCCATGGGCATCCATAACATGTTCCATGTCTCGCTGTTGAACCCCTTGGACTTCTCCTGGCCCTCTCGTAGAGATCCTTCACCTCCATGGATCTCCACTGAACCAGACTAATCTCTTCAGGTCCTTCGGCGTTAAGGTAGATGGGAATACCTCCTAGCCTGGGAGGGTTATGGGGCTGAGGAGAATTCATGGAACCTAGCAACGGTAACATGGAATAGACTTAGTTTTTGGGTGCTTGCCAGGTTCTTGTGGCCTGGATTGGCCACTGTTGGAAACGGGATACTGGGCTTGATGGACCCTTGGTCTGACCCAGTATGGCATGTTCTTATGTTCTTATGTTTTAAATGTTATAAATCTGCTGCTCAGAGTTAGCAACATGATATGGATCTCCCCCTGAAGAGGGAGGAGTTACCAATCTGTTATCAATCTCTGCTGCTAGGAGTAGCAATCTGTAGAAACCGCTCCCCAGGGGCGGAGTTAGAATCTGTAATACATCATCCCACCAAGGGGAGGCGTTGGCAATCTGTTTTAAGTCTGCCAGGGAGTTAGCAATCTGTTGTGGATCACTCTGTCAAGGGGAAGAGCTAACAATTGTAATACTCCATAGGTGGAGTTAGTGTTCTGTAGTGGGTTGGCTTCCCACAGAGTGGCAGTCGTATAATACCACTCTAGTAATGGTAGAGAGAGACTATAGGTAGTGAGTAGACAGGGTATGCTGGATACATAACCAGTAGTAGATGATACACTCACAATTGTAGATATCTGTCATGGCTTCTAGGCAACAGAGAGTCTTCAGTATATTCAGGAACAGGAGCCATAGACGAGTGCTGGTTCCTATATGCAGTCTGGAATGAGAACTCACAATATCTGTATATGAGATGGCTTATGGAATAGAAGATAGTCTTTGGAGGGTTTTAGGAACATAGGCCCTCATAGAGCGAGTACCGGTTCCTGTCTACAATCTATAATAGTAATTCACAAGATATAGATATATGATAGCTTCTGATATAGAAGAGAGTTGAGAAGGGATTTAGGAACATGGGCCCTCGTGGAGCGAGTACCGGTTCCTATCTGCAATCTACAATAATGACGCACGATCTCCATTCCTGTGATAATGTCTTAGACAGAAGGGAGTCTTCGGAGATTAGGAACATAGGCCCTCGTGAAGCGAGTACCGGTTCCTATCTGTAATAGAACTCACTGTGTTCACGTCTGCGATCGCTTCCAGGTAGTAAGGAGTCTTATGAGCATTCAGGGACTTAGGCCCTTGAGGAGCGAGTACCGGATCCAGTCTTAGCAATCTGAAATCAAGAAGAGAGAACGGGGCCCCCAAGGAGCGGGTACCCCTAGGTAAGGTGGTGGAGGCAGAGCAGCGGAGGATTAAGCGGGTCGGAATGGTCCCCGCAATCAAACCCCTTGCTAACTCGATTCATAGTTGCAAGAAAAGACCTTTTAAAGTAGAAGCGAATGACATCACTACGGGGGTACGCCGCCGAGGTTCGCACCCTTGCCGGTACAAACTCTGGAGCACGCGCGCACGCCCATACATCATCAGGAACATGGTGGCTCCACAGCGTCAGGCCAGCCCGGGGATTCCAGGAAGAACGGTGAGGAGAAGCCACAGCAGCATCTGTCCGTCAGACCCGAAGGGAGTTGCCTCTAAGATAGAGAGGGTGAAACGAGGGCGAGAACAGGCATGAACGCAGCACCTTCCCATAACATTCTTGACAAAGAACTCCTTAAAGCCTTCCATAGAACCCATCCTGACAAGCCACGGCCCCGTAGAGGGAGGCCTAGAAGGGGGGTACTGTTGTGCGCCCCATCCACACCCGGCCCACGGACAGGCCTGCTCACCTCGCTAGCTCCTCTGCAGGTCATGGGTCGGCCTCCCCAGTAGCAGCCGCGAGCTCCTCTAGGCCTCAGCGTCCCACGGCGGTGGTCGCCAGGCCTTCCACTGCACACCAAGCCTCACGCCGGATTTCGGCATCTCCAGTGGCACTGGCCATGCCCTTACGCACGCACGCGTGGACCGCCCAGCCTTTTATAGGGCCAGGGGTTGGTCCTAGCTCTGCGTTGCGCCCTGATTGATAGAACGATATAAGGAAGTCCCTGCCTGCACTTCCTGCCTTGGCAATCGGGTCGGCACTGTAAGTGTACTAGTTTGCCTCAGCGTTCCAGTCTTGTTCCAGCCTTGTTCCAGCATCCTTCTGTTCCTGTGTCTGTCTGCCCATCCTCCCAGGTAGTACCCTTGGACTGTCTCTCTGGGACTGACCTTGGCCTGTTCCTTAACCATCCTGTCTGCTGCCTGCATCCTGACATCTGCCTGCCTTGTGACCTCTTCTGACCTCCGGAACCTGACCTCTGCCTCGTTGACTACTCCTCGGACTGATCCTCGGATTCTGACCTCGACTGCCATTGACCACATCTCCTGATTCTGGCTCTGTTCCTTGCCTTGTCATCACCTACACTGTTTGGGCCTTCCTTGCCTTTCCAGTCCAACAGCGTGAAGCCTGACCACGTTCCCTTGCTGATCGTGGGCACGCCTCTCTACTACCTCTCTGGGAGACTCTGCGAGGCCCACCTAAGTCCAAGTGACCCGGGTCCCTACAGGCTCCACCTGGGGGGACCTCAGGCTTCCAGTGGTGAAGCTCATCCTATCCTCTGTCTCCTCCTGTGCTCCACCCTCTGGGAGCAGGTGCTTCCTGGTCCCTACCAGGGAGCCGTTCCCCACTGCTCCTGGACAAAGATCCACCTCCAAGCGCAACACCTAGTGTAAATCAAGAGGCTTTATTTACCCCTGCTGAAGATTCAGGAGCTGCTGGTAGCAGTCTCAGAGTAGAAACAGGTGGGGGATCACAGGTTAGGTTGATTGTTGTATGGTATGGCTATTCTTTATAGTTGCTTCTTTCAGTTGCATACCAAGAGGTGCACAAAGGGGCATGTTCTTTGGCAAGGCCCTTTGGTGCAGTCCTGATGGCAGAGGGATCCACCTCAGGTGTAGCCCTATAAGGGCAGTGTGGCCACATTTGATGGCATACCTTGGAGGGGGCAGGGAGGAGGAGTCCTGGTCATGGTAGGATCTTGCCATTAGCAAGAAGGGTGCCCTTGGACATTGATGAGGGCCATCTCATTCATCTCTCTTCACCCCAGGTCAGGTACTAGTTTCTGCTATGCAGCTCCAATGTGGCCCTTTAAAAGTGCCAAGTGGCCACATTTGAAGATGTCACTCAGAGAGGGCAGGAAGCAGGAGTCCTGAATATGGTAAGTCCTTGCCATCAGTGAGGAAAGTGGTGGAGGGAGCCCCTTAGATGTTGTTTCTTGAGTTAATCAAGACCCTCCAGTACTTCATTCTTACCCCCACCATTTAACCCAGACCTTCTACCCAAAATCTACAAACAAAAAACAAAAGCACTTTCACTTTCTCTTCTTAATTAGCAGGTGTAAAATCATATAGACCAATATGTTAATGAAAGCATATATATCCCTTACAAAATACTAATGAGTGTGAACTTCCATCCCTTGCTTCTTCTTTCGCATTCATACAAACATAGAAACATAGAAATGATGGCAGAAGAAGACCAAACGGCCCATCCAGTCTGCCCAGCAAGCTTTCACACTTTTTTTTTCTCATACCTATCTGTTACTCTTGGCCCTTATTAGTAACTTTTTGGTTCTAGTTACCTTCCACCCCCGCCATTGATGTAGAGAGCAGTGCTGGAGCTGCATCTAAGTGAAGTATCTAGCTTAATTGGTTAGGGGTCGTAAACTGCTGCAATAAGCAAGCTACTCCCACACTTATTTTTTTACCCAGCCTGTGCCATTCAGTGCTTGTTGGTTGTTGTCTGAATATAATTCCTCTTTTCTTTATTCCCCCCTGCCATTGAAGCAGTGAGTTGCGCTGGATATGTATTCCAAAGTGAAGTATCAGGTCTAATTGATTTGGGGTAATAACCACCGTAACAAGCAAGCTACACCCATAATTATTTGTTTACCCAGACTATGTAATTCAGTCCTTGTTGGTTGTTGCCTGAATATAAATCCTCTTTTCCACTTGCCCTCCTGCCGTTGAAGCAGAGAGCTATGCTGGATATGCATTGAAAGTGAAGTATCAGTCTTTCCCCCCTGCTGCTGAAGCAGAGAGCTATGCTGGATATGCATTGAAAGTGATCAGACTTATTTGGTTTGGGGGAGTAACCGCTGCAACAAGCAAGCTACTCCCCGGTTTTTGTTGTGAATGCAAATCCTTTTTACCACATTTCCTCTTGCTGTTGAAGCATAGAGCAATGCTGGAGTCGCATTGACAGTGAGTATGTTTATTGAATAAGGGTAGTAATCTCCAGGTAGTAGCTGTCATTCCCGCAAGCCACCTCCATGCCTCTTCTCTTCATTCACATTCTCTAGACTTTATGGATCCACAGTATTTATCCCACGCCCCTTTGAAGTCCTTCACAGTTTTGGTCTTCACCACTTCCTCCGGAAGGGCGTTCCAGGCATCTAGCACCCTCTCTGTGAAGAAATACTTCCTGACATTGGTTCTGAGTCTTCCTCCCTGGAGTTTCAAATCGTGACCCCTGGTTCTGATGGTTTTTTTCTAATGGAAAAGGTTTGTTTGTTTGTTTGTTTGTTTGACATTGCTAGTATGTGCATACTTTGAGCTCTTGCAAAATACTCCTTATGCACCTACATGCTATGAACCTGTGTAACTTCCAGTTTTACATGAGTAATTGTTTTAAAAATTTACCCCTAAAGATTTACTTACTTGAGTACTTACCTTAGGGCTTCTGGAAACAAAATTCAATGAATAATACAGTTTCCCCCTTAGTGCCTAATTAATAACTTTAACTTAGCAGCAAAAATATTCAAAGTCCTGTTATATGACAATTTCAGTCATTCTAGTTGTTACTATGAGCTTAATTAGGTACAATTGGCTTTCTCACTAAATGGCTATACCTAATGGCAATTTATTTGTTCAGCTATGGGTAATTGTGCTCACTATAAGAGCTGACATGACCTCAGCATTGCCTGGGGTCCTCAGTTCATCTGATATGACATTAGCTACCAGAGTATGTTTGACCATTTGTCTGTTTATCGTTTTCACTTAAGCTTAAATCAAAAACAAATCTGATTAGTCTATGAATAATTATATTTTAATAGAAGATCTTTTACAATTTGTGAACCTCAGTCATTTTCAAGGAGAAAGTGAAATTGTAATGTCGGATATTGGCCAAATTCCATTGCTTTTCTAATGCCCTGTTCTCAGATTTTCTGAGTTTGAATAGATTTTAGTATTATCACTTGCTTTTAAATAAACAGCTACAGTAAGATCCTCATTTATCTTTCCTATCATTTGTCTAAGTGAAAAATCCTTACAGGTGAATTTTCAAAGGTGTTACACATGAAAATGTAACATACTATTGTAGCAATTTTTAAAAAACATTTACGCACGTAAAGTGCACTTACGTGGGTAAATCCTATAGATAATTCAATGGCATATATGTAGCAATTTTCAAAAGACCACATACATGAGTAAAGTGCATTTACACACATAAAACCCAGTTTTACTCGTGTAAACACTTTTGAAAATCAGGCTCATTGTGAATCAGGTAATAAAATAAATTGAACAGATCTCATTTTGATTTGTCAAACTTTAAGAGGATAATTTTCAAAGGTAATCATGCATATAAAAATCTGTTTACTCAGATAGAATGCCAGTTTTAAAACCTTCTCCTTTTCCCCCAAAATGCTGCTAAAATGCTGTTAAAAGAAATCATGGTACAACAAAGATTTAAGAACTCTAAGCAATCTTTGAGAAAATCCAATAAACTTTGTCGGAAAAGCTCAATTTCTGAATTACTTGGAAAATACAGATCACTCCTCTCTCTCAATCCTGGGTGCTAATCAACAAAGCAAAAAAAGAATATTATACCAAACATATTTATGGGGTAATCTTTAACTCTAAATTACTCTCTGATGTTGTTAAACACCTAAGCAAGGACCCATCTTCCTCAATCTCAAGAAACGACAGCTCGTCAAAAAATGACTGCAACGATTATGGCAATCATCTGTTGGAAAAAATAACTAGACGAAAAACTCAACTCTCTACCTCCTCACCAACCAGAGAAGATGAAGAAAAACATGGATCAGCTAAATGGACTGCTTTCAACAGAGTATCTAAACTACAAACTTACTCAACTCATAACTAAAATAAAACCTGCAAAATCACCCACCCAGCTAGCTCTTTAAAACTAATTTATAGCACTATCACTCCAACAATCACATCCTTAATCAATCAATCACTCTCAGAAAGATTAGTCCCTGATATAGCGAAACAAGCATGGATAAAACCTATACTAAAAACTAATACCAGCAGTTCTGACAGTTGGGAAACCTGCCCTTTCTCTCAAAAATTCTCAAAAATGCAGTTTTATCTCAACTAAAAGATTATCTAGATGACCATCACATTCTACATCCAAACCAATTCGGGTTCAGGAAGAATTGCTCAACTGAGACTTTCTCATTGTTGCGTAGGAGGTGGATCCTTGGGCTGAGGTGGGGTTGATGCAATCTGTAGACGAGGGCCTACAGGTCCCCACCATCAGCAGGTGGAGTGGTCAGGCTTGGAGAAGGCAGGCAAGGTCAGACGTAGCGCTGGGCAGAACTAGGAGCTTCACCTATACCAGCCCATGTTCCCCTCGGGTTGAACCTTCAGGTGCCAGGGCCGGCAGGACTTAGGTGGGTCTCAAGGTTAAGTACAGGTAGTAGATGACTCAGCTCAGAGACAGCAGCCAGCAGGTGGTGTGGTCCTATCCTGGACAGATGTGGAACAGGAACTCAAGCACCAAGGAACAAGAAGGAACTAAAGGTGCCTGAACAAAATAAGATCGAAGCCTTAATAGTCCATGTCCAGAGGTGTCACTGTCAAGCTTGAATGGAAGCTGGTGGCACTTGGATGGTGTAGTAAGCAACGTGGAACTCTGGACTCAAGAAAGTCTGAGGCGAAGTCATTCATAGCAATGGTCAAGGCACGGAGAAGGCAGACATGGTCAGACGTGGCAATTATCAAGGCATAGAGAAGGCAGGCAGGGTCAGATGAAGCAATGGTCAAGGCACAGAGATGGCAGGCATGGTCAGACATAGCAATGGTCAAGGCATGGAAAAGGCAGGTGTGGTCAGATGTAGCAATGGTCAAGGCACAGAGAAGGCAGGCATGGTCAGACATAGCAATGGTCAGGCTTGGAAGAGGCAGGCGTGGTCAGACGTAGCAATGATGAAGGCACAGAGAAAGCATTCAAGGTCAGGCGTAGCGATGGTCAGGCTTGGAGAAGGCAGGCAAGGTCAGGCGTAGCGATGGGCAGAACCAGGAAGTCAATCAGCACACAGATGAGACGAACATGGACAAGGAACCAGGAACTTGGAGAAACAGGAACATGAAGAAGCATGGAGAAGCAACGAGTAGAAGGAAACCTGGAACAGGAGACCTGTTGCAAAGGCCATGCTTCAGTGCGAGACCTGAGCATTTAAGCGCTGAGGGAACTGATGTCAACATTGGGTCCGTGGCCAGGTCCCTGCCGCGGGCCCTTTAAAGGTTTCACTGGTGTGCATGCGCGCGCCTAGGGAGGGGCACGGCATCCTGGCTGGAGGTCCCGGAAAGCAGAGCAGGGCCGGAGAGGTGGCGGAAGTCCGAGGTAGGGACTGGTGGCCCACTGCTGACAGTGATGAGGGGCTGGAGCCTGAAGCTTGTGTAGAAAGGTGAGAAGGCCGCACTGCGGGGCTGCCATGGGTGGTGAGCGTAACAGTACCTCCCCCTTTACGCCCCCTCCTGGAGGTCGGGGTTTGCCCAGATGGGCACAATGGAAACTCGAGAGGAGGTTCTTGTCCAAGATATTATGAGCAGGCTCCCATGGATTTTCCTCGGGTTCATAACCCTACCAAGAAAGGAGGTACTCCAATCCGCGGCCTCTACAGCAAATGTCTAAAACTTTATGGACCTTATATGTCGTATCAGGCTCTGTTACCAATGCAGATGGCTCAGGAAATGTCCAGGTAGGCCAGGACAACACTACCGGCTTAAGCAAAGAAACATGAAAGGTATTATGTATACCCAAGGAAGGAGGCAACCAGAACTGGTAAGTCACAGGTCCAATGCATCGGGTAATCAGGAATGGTCCAATAAATCTTGGAGCAAATCTCTGCGAAGGAATTCGAAGTAGAGATGTGAATCGTGTGATCGATCGTCTTAACGATCGATTTCGGCTGGGAGGGGGAGGGAATCGGATCGTCGCAGTTTGGATTTTTAAATATCGTGTAAATCGTGTAAATCGTGTAAATCGAAACCGGCACACTAAAACAACCCTAAAACCCACCCCGACCCTTTAAAATAAATCCCCCACCCTCCCGAACCCCCCCCGAAAATGCCTTAAATTACCTGGGGTCCAGAGGAAGGGTCCCGGTGTGATCTTTTACTCTCGGACCTCGGACCTCCGTGCATTGTAGAAACAAAATGGCGCCGGCGCTACCTTTGACCTGTCATATGACAGGTCAAAGGTAGCGCGGCGCCATTTTGTTTTTTTGTCCCCTGACGTCAGGAGCGTAGGAGATCGCTCCCGGACCCCCGCTGGACCCCCATGGACTTTTGGCCAGCTTGGGGGGGCCTCCTGACCCCCACAAGACTTGCCAAAAGTCCAGCGGGGGTCCGGAACGACCTCCTGCAGTCGAATCGTGTTGCCGTACGGCCGGCGCCATTTTGCGCCGGCCATACGCCGTATGGCTGGCGCCATTTTCCGTACGGAAAAACGATTCGCGTGCAGGAAGTCGTTCCCGGACCCCCGCTGGACTTTTGGCAAGTCTTGTGGGGGTCAGGAGGCCCCCCCAAGCTGGCCAAAAGTCCCTGGGGGTCCAGCGGGGGTCCGGGAGCGATCTCCTATGCTCCTGACGTCGGGGGACAAAAAAACAAAATGGCGCCGGCGCTACCTTTGACCTGTCATATGACAGGTCAAAGGTAGCGCCGGGTCATTTCTACAACGCATGGAGGTCCAAGAGTAAAAGATCACACCGCGACCCTTCCTCTGGACCCCAGGTAATTTAAGGCATTTGGGGGGGGGGGTTCGGGAGGGTGGGGGATTTATTTTAAAGGGTTGGGGTGGGTTTTAAGGATGTTTTAGTGTGCCGGTTTTCGATTTACACGATTTACACGATTTACACGATATTTAAAAAACCCAAACTGCGACGATCTGATTCCCTCCCCCTCCCAGCCGAAATCGATCGTTAAGACGATCGATCACACGATTCACATCTCTAATGGTTAATTGCATCAAATGCTGAATGAATGTTTAACTGGATCAATAATCCTGATCCACTATGGTCCAACTTCAAAAATAGTTCAGCCATCAATGAGACCAGCAGGGACTCGGCATTTTAAGATTTGCAAAAACCATGCTGATATTTATCAAGAATGGAATTCACAGTCAGAACATATTCTAACTAAAGATAAACACATTTTTCTATGATTTTAGCCACAGTTGGAATGTTGGAAAATGTGCAGTAGTTTTCATCCTTAGCGGGAGATACATTATCTTTTTTTCAATATAGGCCTTATTGTATAGGTTTTAAGGTCGGCAGACGCAATACCATTCATAGAAGAATTCACTATCTCCTGCAAAAGCTTAACAGTATCCTCACCAATACACTTCACATAAGCAAAGGGGCAAGGGGCAAGAAGCAAGACTGCAAGAGGTTGTTTTTAAACTTCCAATTATCTTCTGGTATTCAATTCATGAATATATTCAAATGATGACCATTGTATTTCCATACCCAGAATATCACGAGTCTGCAAACATAAACTCAGATTTTTCTCTTGAAAAACTTTGACAGGGTTTCACAAGTAGGATTGAGATTTGAGTAAGTGGTTGACTTCTGCAATAATCTACATACTACAGAGTATAATTCCCGTCGCTCATTAAATGACTTTTCAATTATTTCATTAAAAATAAGATTCTTTACATTCAGAGCAAAAGCTATGATATACATTTAAGGCAGATTTATAAGCATATATAGATCATTGATCTTTCAGCTTCCTCCAATGCCTTTCCAATTATCTCACTGCTCTTCTCTTGACAGCAACTTCACTTGAAAACCTGTAGGTTTTCTTATAAAAATATTGACTTATTTAGAGGCCTATGCAATACAGTGTGCTCAGCTGAGCGCACTATTTAACCTGTGGTTGGATACGTGTTTTGGATGCCTGTCCACAATCCCTTATGCTACAAGAGGATTAGCACGTCCAAAATGCATGAGCAACCCCCTGCAATATAATAGTGCTCATCATATGCAAATACATTTTGATTAGGCTATTAGCTATTCTCCCCAGAGCAAAATAAAATTGTGTGCCTGACCTGTACAGTTTACGCTGAGAAATTAATGCGTGCCCAGAGCAGGCGTTAATTTCTGATCAGCACAAAAAACTGTACAGAAAAGCAGAAAATACTGCATACTTGCACGTGAAGTGGCAAGTATGCACATACATGGGCAGCTTTTAAAATCTGCTTGGTGTGCAGCAGCATAATGTGTGTGCGTATCTCCCAATTTTGGCATGTGCCTGGCTTTTAAAATTCACCTTTTAGTATCCTAAGATTACTTCAGCCAGCTCCATGCTTTGTCCACTTTCAGGTTTGCCAGTCTTCCTGATGTTTTTGGACTGTACACTAACTTAAGAAACAAGCATAAACACAATGAAAGGGAGAGCAAGGGGATTGGTCAAGTTGTAGTGGTAGTGGTGGTTCTGGGGTATGGATTGGTAGAAGTCTAGAAAGGAACAGATAGAAAATAATAGTGAAGGAGGTAGAAAAATTCTTGGAAAGTCATGTATGCAGGTATAATCATTGCATCCAATTTTTTTTTAACTTTATGTTTATTGAAATTTCAGAATTATAACAAGCATATAACTTGTAGCAATATACATGAGATATGATTATCAGTAATACAGTTATAAGGTAAATTAAAACCAGATCCATTACAATTTTAAGGAAATTGGGAGATTCAAGATGAAAAAAAACCCAACGGTATATATTACATGCAATAAACCACTGAAGAAAATTAGAAAGGAGAGACAGCATTTGATTCTAGAAACCTCTGACTAATAAAACTAAGCAGAATTAGCCAGGGGATGAGAATCCAAATAACTATGTACTTGAACATGGTCAAAATACACATATTTAGATCCAAGCTGAGTAACAGTACTCAGAAAGGGAAATCTCAAAATAAATTTTGAACCAAGTGCCAAAATATATGAATGGATTGAAAGAAATTTTTTACTATGTTTCTGAGTAGAACATGAAATATCTGGATATATCCAGACTCATTGGCCAAAAAAGAAAAACAATCTATAATGGAAAAAATATCTTAAGACCAGATCTCAGTCCTGAGAAAAAAAAAGAAATAAAAAGAGTCCCACATTTAGAAATAACCATATCCATTAAAGATTCCAGGAACTGGATCAAATTCAAATCTGGTTCTTGAGCATGATTAGTCAGATTCAAATCTAATGACTTTGTCATGTAAGCTTTAGCAATGGTAGATGTGACTTCAATAGGTATTTTAAAGACCTCAGATGATTTTTTTAAATGAACCAATAGCAGAGATCAATAATCTAAGATTTAGATAGTGAAGAGAGTTCTCAATATTTTCCAATTTTCTAGAGTGTAAAATGTCAGATTTAACCAAAGTCTCTTGAACTTTTAAAAAGAAGAAACTTGTTGTTCCAAGACATTAATCTTCTGGGAATGAGAAGCCAACTCTGTTTGAACAGATTGAATGCGAGTAGAAAATGTTGATGTAGCTTCAACCAAAGTGGATATAGATTGCATCCAATTTTAATGAAAATTTCAAGATAGGTACTTCTAGAAGTAGAAAACACACCACCCCCGATTCCCATCATTTCAGCTACAGAACATATATATGTGTCTAAGAATCAGGGGAAAGGAATATACACAACAAACCAAAGAGGAAATCAGAGTAATGCCCAGAAACCTGAATTTGAGACACAGAAGAGAGGTCACCAAAACTCAGCAGGTTCTGTCCATCCATGTAGACACCAATTATGTCTCAAGGCATGACTCTGAGCAGATTAGAAAGGACTACATGGCACCGAGAGTAAAGATGGAGGAGGCACAGGTACAGTTAGTATTCTCATCTATCTTTCCAATCAAAGGTAATAACATAGCAATGGATAGGCTTATCCTAGGGAAGAACATATTAGAGATGTGAATCGGAACCGGAATCTGATCGGTTCCGGTTCCGATCCAAATCTTAAAATTTTTATCGCCCGGCCAGATTTGATTTTTGATTATCAGCTGCGCCCGATCCGATAATCAAAAAACTCTCCCCCACCCTCCCGAACCCCCAAAAAAGGTTTTAAAATTACCTGGTGGTCCAGTGGGGGCACGGGGAGCAATTTCCCCCTCTCGGGCCATCGGCTGCCACTAATAAAAATGGCGCCGATGGCCCTTTGCCCTTACCATGTGACAGGGTATCCGTGCCATTGGCCGGCCCTGTCACATGGTTGGAGCACTGGATGGCCGGCACCATCTTTAAACATGGCACCGGCCATCCAGTGCTCCTACCATGTGACAGGGGCCGGCCAATGGCACGGATACCCTGTCACATGGTAAGGGCAAAGGGCCATCGGCGCCATTTTTATTAGTGGCAGCCGATGGCCCGAGAGCGGGAGATCGCTCCCCGTGCCCCCACTGGACCACCAGGTAATTTTAAAAGGTTTGGTGGGGGGGTCGGGAGGGTGGGGGAAGCTAAGGGGGTCAGTTTAAAGGGTCGGGTGGGGTTTTTTTTATCGGGCCATTGGCGCCATTTTTATTAGTGGCAGCCAAAATGGCGCCGAAGGCCCGAGAGCGGGAGATCGTGCCGGGACACCCACCCCCCCACTGGACCTCCAGGTAATTTAAAACATTTTGGGGGGGTTTGGGAGGGTGGGGGAGGGTAAGGGATTCGTTTTAAAGGGTCAGGGTGGGTTTAGGGGTTGTTTTGGTGTGCTGGTTTTCCAGCCCTCCCCCGATTTACGATTTTTCACGATAAATCAGGGGAATTTCTATTGGATCGCGACTCTAATGATTTTTGACGATTTAAAAAATATCTGACGATTTTTTTAAATCATCATAAAACTATTCACATCCCTAGAACATATGACCACATAAATGTGTCAAGGCAAAGCTTTGTTTGCATGGATAATGGTTAGATTTTAAAAGAAGAATGCTGAGTAAAGAAAAGTAAAAGTATCTTTAGTCATAAACTCAGCAACCCAGTGTATAAGGTTTTAACGGGTGGATTTTGTAAGGTGCACACACACAGCCATGTGAGCACATTTCCCGGCGTGCACACATGGACGCGCCAATTTTATAACATGCTGGTGCTGGTGCACACATGTTATAAAATCAGTGGGCTGCACGCACATCTATGCCAGATTTTATAATCTGTTTGTACATGTGCATGTTGTGCGCACAAGGGGGCTAAAATTGTGCAAATGTTATGGTTATTGGCGTTTGGGTGGTTCCTAGGACACTGTGGCAGCTGACCACGCCCATGGGGGGCAGTCCCATGAGGGACCACAGTGTCAGGCTAAACTCCGGACAGACAAGCACAAAATGAATCTTTTATTTAACAGTATATGGAACCACCAGAGGTGGCAGTAGTGAGTAGTGGTTGTAGAGCCTGGCTGGGCGCATCTCTCACAGGACGCTGGAACAGCAGATCCTCTGTAGGCAGTGCTGTAGTGGAAAAGAGACTGAGAGTTATGAGCACACAATAGAATTAGCATTCAGAGTCCCAAGTAGAATAGGAGACCTCCGAGCCAGGGAGAGCAGGCCCTCGAGCAGTGAGTATCTGATCCCTTAGAGCAGAGAAACTCAGTAGCGCTGTACTCACTAGCAGTAGCAGAGATTCCACTAGATGAGAGGTCTGGCATCGGAGCAGAGGGAAGGCCCTCAAGGTGCGAGTACCTGATTCCGGTGAAGCAGTACTGTAGAGAGATGTTTCTGTACTCACAGATGGTAACTGTAGTTAGTTCTTCCAAGTAGAAGGTAGAGGTTGCAGGCAGTGACACAGGGAACATGGGCCCTCGAGGAGTGAATACTGGTTTCATGATAGCACCTGAAAGAAGCAGAGAGGAGCGGGTACCCCATTAGTGACCCCGAAGGGTAGTAAGAGATCCAGTTGAAAGCTGGAGTGGCAGAGTAGCTTAGGATCGGAGAGCGAATCCCATCTGTATGAATTCTGTTGCTAACTCAACGAGCTAGAAAGTGTAGAAGACAGTGACGTCAGAACAGGGGAACGCCCCTGAGGTTCGCACCAATGTGGAAATAAAGATGAGGGTGACATGCGCGCGCGCGCCCTAGAGGTACCTTGAAGGAGAATGACGGGAGGCAGCACCATAGCCGGTCTGGGGACACCGGAGAGGTCGGCAAGCAGACGCCATGGCGGCCATCAGTCCAAGGTGAGAGAGAGGAGCCGCAAGTAGAGAGAGGTAGGCGGGGTGAAGCCATCGAAGACCGACGGACACAACAACAAATTCAAGGGGCAACGCATCATAGGTTTACCCAGTCTGCTCCAATTAAGGAGCGGACTGGGAGGGAACTTCCCTACCCTAACCTCCCTTTCCCTTCCCCTTCTCCTCTCCTCCCCAACCCCTAAATCTAAATTTTTTTAGTCTTTACCTTTTTTGCTCAACTTACTTCAGCTTCCGAGCTGAAGTAAGGTGCATGCACCAGCCAGTGTGCGAGGCTCCGGGACAGCGAACAATGGCGCTGTCCCAGCCTGCCTCCTGCCCCATTCCTCCCTGTCCCTCCCTGCCCAAAACACACCCTCTGGACTGCCTCTTCCAGGAAGCCCGGCACTTGAGCTCGTACTGGCCCTTACGTGCATGGCCAGGCCTCTTGGAAGATTCTCCCAGCACGTGTAAGGCCCAACCACGTGCATAAAGGACGGAATTTACACAAGCCAGACATTTAAAATCTGCCCTTAAATGAGGCGATGGCCACAAAAATCCACAGGTAAACAGAACAATTAACAAATGGAATGTTATTTTGGGAATGAAGGGGTATAAGATGGATAAACTTACACAATGGTAAATTGGAAGGTATTTAAAATACTTGATAGAACTTTGAAGATAGTGAACTGAAAAGAGTAAGGGGGTTGGTCAAATAATAGTGGAAAAATTGAAGTATTGCCTAGGAAGGAACAGAGGAAGCAGGAGATATGGAGGTGGAAAAGCAACTTAGAAAATCATGTGTTCAAGTGTTTGTAATCTAACAAATGTCTTAATCTAAAAGCCACCATGGTGGAAGATGACAATGATTTGGTTGCAGCCACTAAATCATGATTCAATGATAAACAGGAATAGGATGTGAACTTATAGGAATATACTTTTTTTTAAATCTAACCTTTCCTTTATTGTTATATATTCAGAGCAAAATTTCACTCTCTCTCTCTCTCTATCTTACATCTATATTTACATATATGGAGAGGCAGAGCTAGATATTGTTAGGATTTGTAGGTATGTGGTCCCTGGGCCGAGGTGCGAGATGGTACCACCCACAGGTAGGAACCCTGTGAAACTCACTGTCGGGATGCGAGGTCTCAGCAGACGTCAGACACAGCTGTGGAATAGAGTCTTTATTAGAGAGATAGAGAGGCACTGCCTGTGAAGCGGTGAGTGCAGGAGAAAGACACAAAGTCTCTGCGATGGGGTATACCCAAGGGGAATACCTCTGTAGTGGAGATATGGTAATGGTCCATGGAGCGGGGTACACTGATGAGGCTCCTTGGTAGAGATTATGTGATAGTGGCCCGTGGAGCAGGGCACACCAGTGAAGGGTCCTCAGAGGAGATGACACTGTAGTGGTCCGCAGCACGGGGTACACTGATGCCCTCACTATAGATGACACGGTAGTGGACCGCAGCACGGGGTACATCAATGAGGGTTCCTCACTAGAGATGGTGCAGTAGTGGCCCGCAGTGCAGGGTACACCGATGAGGTTTCCACACTAGAGATGGTACGGTAGTGGTCCGTAGAGCGGAGGTACTCACAGTAGCGAAGGTTCCAGGAGAAGCCCCGGGGAATGGGGCAAGTAATAGTCCAAGGGAAAGGCCCTCCGAGGAGCGGATAGCCAGAGATGAGGAAGGGCCCCTGAGGAGCGGGACCCAGAGCGTCTCATGCCAAAGTAGCAGGAACTGGAACGGGAAGTCCATAGTGAGCGAAGCTGATTCAGCAATGAGGGAATTCATTGCCTAGTAGTCGGTAGTGTTGCCTTCATGACTGCTCTATGCTCTCACTCCACACTCTCTACCTCTGTGGCGACTCCCTCCAGGTCTGATGGACGGCTTGCTGCCGCAGCGTCTCCATGCCGCCTCTCTCTGGCGTACCCGGACCGGCTTGACGCTGCGGATCCGCCATGTTCCTGATGACATAGGACGCACGCGTGTGCTCCGATGTATGTACCAGCAAGGGCGCGAACCTCAGGGGCGTCCCCTGAGATGATGTCATCCGCTTCCAGTATAAAAGGTCTCATACTTTCGCTAACAGATTGAGTTAGCAAGGACTACGAATCAGACATGAATTCAGACTTTGATTCGGACTCGCTACGGATTCGTCCAAGCTACTCTGCCTCCTCGGACTTACCAGGGGTACCCGCTTCTCGGGGGCCTCACTCTCTTTTCTCTATTTCATATTGCAGATAGGAACCTGTACTTGCTCCTTGAGGGCCCATATTCCTGGACACTCTGAAGATTCTCTACTGCCTGGAAGCTATCGCAGATACAGACATTTGTGAGTTACCATTGCTCTCTCAGAGCTTTCCCTGGAACCATATACTCGCTCCTCAAGGGCCTCTTTCTAGCTACTGAGCCTCCTTAATACCTTATGTGAGATCTGTCATCTAGTTCTGGCTATGAATACAGCATACCCTGTCTACTCACTATTTACAGTCTTTCTACAGCTCAGCAACCCTGGGAGCGCTGTTCCAGTATCTGAGGGACTTCAGCCCTGCTGGGCACAACAGCTCACTACTGCCACCTCTGGTGGTTCTACTAACCTGTCCAATAAATGAACTATCTGTGTCTGTCTCCATAACCAAGCCTAGCCGGTGGTCCCTTTCAGGATATCCTCCTGGGGGCGCTGTCATCTGCCATCGGCCCAAGGATCTACCTATTTACATTCCTCTACAGCTGAGTGCCCTCTCTAACACTCTGCTGATACAGATTGCTAACTCTGCAGTCTATATCCTAACTACTTTACTAACTCTGCCTACAGAGCATAACAAGATTGTTAACTCCTCCCTCTACAGGAGCAGATCATAACAGATTGCTAACTCCCTAGCAGATCCATAACAAGTTTGCTAAACTCCTCCTTCAATGGGAGTATCCAGCAGCCAGTTCATAACAGATTGTTAACTCCCATCTGCTTGCTTCTCCCTTCAGCATAGCAGATTATAACAGATTGCTAACTCCTCCCATCTTGAGGAGTAGATTTCTACAGATTGCTAACTCCCATCTGCTTGCTCCTCCCATCAGCATAGCAGATCATAACAGGTAGGCAGGGCCAGCCAGCTTAATTGTCCTGGAAGGATGACGTCATCCGGAGGGGACGCTCCCGAGGTTCCCGCCATGACATGCTTAAGACTGGCCATTGTGCCGCCTAGGGGATTCCGAGGGCAAGATGGCGTCGGCAGCGTCCGCAGCGTCCAGAGAGGCCCAGGAATGGTAGGCAGGCCAATGATAGCTGGCAAAGGCCACAAGTCTTCCCAACACAGTTAAAGCTGCAAAGCAGGAGGTGAGCAACAGCGGTCGCAGCCGTCTGCGACCGACGGGCATAACAGATATATAGATATAGATAAATAGAAAGAGAGAGAGAGAAATAAACAGATATATAAATCCTGTAGGCTTGTCTTTCATTTTTATGTAGAGGGAGATATATAATTAAGCCCAGCCATACCCTTATATATATATATATATATATATCAGTAATAACACATGGGTTTATCTGTCGGAGCACACACACCCATCGGAAAGTTGTTAATGATTGCAGCTACTTGTGTTTGGATGTTCTTAGTCTGAGTTTCTATCAAATGGAAGCAGCTTGCAATAATCATGTGTGTTTATTCTTTGCTGATGAGTTTGAATCTCAACCAACATATTTTGTAATCAAGAAAAATGTATCCCCTAATTTACATCAATGTCAGCCTACAATTAACTCAGTGAAACCTCTCCCTTTTTTTCTACATGAACAACAGATATTTTCATGCAACTTAAAACATGTAGTATTTGAATCATATTAAAACTATTGAAATATTTCTTTCTGACATACACACACACACACACACACACATACTGTACTGGTGGACAAATGCTTCTATGCTTCAAGCAACAGAGAAAAAATCCTGACAAACCATGGAAACAAAACATCTCCTACAAGTTATGACAAGATTCACTTTAGAACCTCAGAAGCAGCCTTTTTCAATTGCATATGGAGTAAATTTATTCTAACATATTCTGAAACTGTTAGACCTCATCATAAGGCAGTAAAAAAAATCTTTAAAGAATGATGTAGTAATGTTGCACCACATTAAAAAAATGCATGCCAAACTAAACCAGACTACCGTGGATTAAAGTTTTCATGGAGATTGTTTACTGTCTACTTTGGATTTCTAAAGAAAAAATGTTATTATACTTCTGGAATGAAAGTTTCCAATGGATATTTGAAAAATAATATAGCATTCAGTAACTTCAAAATTATTCTTTTGTCTTTGTGAAGGGTAGGAGCCAAAGAAAATTAAGGCATGTAAGTGAGCTTCTCAACAGGCATAAACAGTTGCCAAAGATTACAGTTTAGGTCAGATCAGTTACAACATTTTAAACAGAATAAGACAATGGTAATGCTATTTATATTTTGACTTTATTGAAAGATTTTACTCCGTATTAACTGGGCATGGAGGCAAATTGCATAATTACATGGTATCGTGATACTTATATTTTAAAAATAATCTTATGTTTAGTACTAAGATTAAAAAGTATGGTTTCTAAAACTCAAATTTGCTGTCATACACTTCACACTAAAGACACTGACATTCACTTTATACTTACAAAAACATGTAGCAGCAGATATGCTTATCTCTGCTAAACTCTGCCTTTTGAGGAAGCATTTTAAAAAAACATTTGAACTGATTTTTTTAAATGTCTTCTAAAAGCAAACTTCTACTCTCTTGATAAGTTGCAGGCATCAGAGGCTTAAGCCTGCCAAATTAATCAACACTTATTCTCTTCCATTAAAGAATCTTCACAAATTGTTGTAACTTGACTGATTTTAGTACCACAGCCACACACCTTCCATCCAAAAAAACAGATTCTTCACCATGGGAAGCTCCATCTTGTTATCTTAACCTGTGAATTCTGATTTGGCATCATGGAGAGCTGAGCTCACAACTGGCAGCTCTACATATGAAACAGCAGCAGCCTACAATAATCAGAAGCTGCTGTTATAGTTTAGCATGGCATGTGAAGGATGGAAGGAAAGAAAGAAGAGAAAAAGAAACCAAGGAAAGCCATATGTCTCTTTTGTGTTAACAAACCATTTTTGATTCAGTTATAAATTGTATGAACATTTGTGGATATAAAATAAATCTGAGTACAGTTACAGTGGAAAATCGATTATTCAATCTTATAGGGAGTTGAATAGGTTTCAATAATCAATAGCTTTGCATAACATAATACAATAAGAAAGCATTTTTCAATGTATGTACTCCATCTTCAGTAGTCTTTTCATCTGTGCATGTTTCACTCTTCTGTGTGGTTCACGATTTGCATCCTAGACATCCTCTGTCATGCAATTTGATCAAGCTTGTTTTTCTTTCTTGAGCTGCAGGCCTTGATATCCTAGTGAATGATATTGATCCATTTTTTTTGTCTTCCTCTGGGCCTTTTTCATTCTACCTTCCTTCTGACATAACTTTTGTCTTTTTCCACATATTCAAATTACACCAATATTATTTCCTTCAGTGATTTCAACCATCTGTAACCTTTCCCTGACTTGAAGTCGGAGAAGAGAACAGAGAATAGGGAAAAGAAGGTATCTGTCATCAAGGGAATAGGGAATATGCACGTCAACTTTTATGGTGTCTGCATTGCTGGAATGATGAAGAGTGTCCTCCCTTGCACCAATATCTGTAACTCCCCTCATCTTTGCATGAAGGAAAATATGTGGTGTGCAAGATACAGGTCTTGAGCAGCAGATAAAGAATGCCTAGAAAGTGAGATATGTGATTGGAAAATAAGTGGAAACCCATTATCAATCATATTATCTTCTATGGCATACTTCAGCTGAGGATAGTGCAGGGAAGAGGGTTTTAGCTTGGTAAGGAAATGGGCTTCATTTTGGGGAAGGGGCACCTTTTCCAAAAGGATGGGTTCCACATTAACCAGAGTGGAACCAGGTTACTGGCACTTACCTTTAAAATGGAAATAGCAAGCTTTTAAACTAGATACTGTGGAAAGCTAATTATCACTCAGAAGCGCATGGTTTGGAATACTAAAAGAACATGGAAAATAAGGCATACAAGTATAGAAGTTGCAATAAATGCCAAAGTGGACCAGCTGTCTTTAAGTAAAGTATAGAAAGATTCCAAATTACCCCTGTCAGCTGATGAGCAGGTTGTTATACAAACAGAAAACATACTTTGAAATGTGTGTATTCAAATGCTAGAAGTCTAAAAAATAAGATGGGATAGTTAGATGAAGAAAAATATATAACTGGTGTCTCAGAGACCTGCTGGAAGGTGGATAACCAATGGGACACTGTGATACCAGTGTACAAATGATATCAAAATGATAGGATGGATCAAATTGGTGGAGGAGTGCCACTATATGTTAAAGAGAACTTTGAGACAAATAGGATTAAAGTTCTACAGGAAACAAAATGCAATGTTGAATCTTTATGGATAGAAATTCCAGGTAAAAAGGGGAATAAAATAGTAGTGGGGGTGTATAACCATCCACTTGGCCAGAATGAACAAACAGATAATGAAATGCTAAAAGAAATTAGGGAAGCTAATAAAATCAGCAGCACAGTAATAATGGGTGATTTCAATTACCCCAGTATTGCATGGGTGAATGTTACATCAGCACATTCTAGAGAGATAAATTTCTTAGATGAAATAAATAACTGCTTCAGGGAGAAGCTTGTACAGGAAACAACAAGAGGCAAAACTATTTTAGACCTAGCCCTTAGTGGACCATAGGATTTGTTGCGAGAGGTAACAGTGTTCGAGCCACTTGACAATAGTGATCACAACATAACCAAATTTGAATTAAAAACTGGAGGAAGCTTACTAAAGAAATCTACTGTGACAGCATTTATCTTTCAAAAATAAAATGAGGAAAATGGTTAGGAAAAACTGAAAGGAGCAACTGTAAAGTTTAAGAGTTTAGCTCAGGCATGGATGTTGTATAAAAATACCAAGACCAGATGTATTCCACAAATTAGAAAAGGTGGAAGAAAGGCTAAAAGACTACTGGCATGATTAAAATGAGAGGTGAGAAAAGCTATAATATCTAAAAGAACATTGTTACTGTTGCAATTCTGTTTGTGGGAACCAGCCCACAAGTGGCCTCTCACCTTTCCCTGGGGTCTTCAGTGGTCTGGAGGCCACCGGCATTTCCTGTGCATGGCTGGGAGCCATGGCCTGCCTTTCATCTTCACCACGACAAGCACTGCAGACTTCGGCCTTCGGCAGCGGCACGAGGCCACCAACACTGTCTTCGGCGGCAGGAGCCGCCCGCTGTGCTTTGTTGCGGCAAAGGGCCACCGACATCGTCTTTGGTGGCAGGCGCCGCTGTCCATTCTGTCTTCGACAGGCCTGAGACCTGCTCCGCAGTGGCAAGGACGCCGCCTGGCTCCACCTCTCATGTCGGGGCCTGTACGGCCCAGCTCCTGCTCCAGCGCGTCAACATCCTGCAGGGCCACTGTCCATGGTCCTGCAGTCCTCTGCCTGCTCTCCTTAGGTGTGGGGCCACGCCTCCTCTCTGGAGTTAAAGGGCCAGCAGGGAGTGGTCGCTCTGGCTCTTCCTGTGAGCTCCGCCTTGGGTGTTTCCTGCTTCACCCTATAAAAGGGTTCTTCAGTCATTCCTACGTTACCTTTGCAAGGAGTAAGTCCTCCTCAGGACTCCACATCTTCCAGCTCTTCTTAAGCACTCTGCTTCATATGGGATCCCATTTCTTCGTCATTGTTCCATGTTCCAGTCTCTGCTCTGACGTCTTGATGTTTCCTGATGTTCCTGTCTTCATCCTTGTTCCAGATGTTCTCCTGATGTCTTCCGTATTCTGATGTTTTGTTCCAGTCCAGAGGTTCCTGAAGTTCTGTCTTCCCATCCCTCGTGGTCCATGACCAGCCCAGCTGGTGGTAGGGCTCGTAGTAGCCCAGTGGTCCGCGACTATCCTGGCTGGGGTGTGTAGGGTGCTGGTGGGATTCCTCCATCTCATGGACCAAAGATCCTCATCATCTCCATCCTCATCATCCATTTGTTGGATCTCCTTCTCTGCGGCAGTTCAAGCAGCTGAGGACCCCGGTTCTTATTCTCCCTGCACTGGGTTTCATCTCAGTGCTCCTATTCCGGGTTTTGTCTTGGTGTCCCTGGCTTCGAGTTCTGCCTCCGAGCTTCATCCTTCTTCTCATATCCTGCATAGGTCTTTGGAGTACTTGTACCTGCTTCTACCTCAATCCATCTGAGTTTCATCTCGGATCTTCATCCTCAATTCATCTGAGTTTCGTCTTGGATCTTCATCCTCAATCCATCTGTTTCATCTCAGATCTTCATCCCCAATCCATCTAAGTTTCATTTCAGATCTTCATCCTTAACCCATCTGAATTTTATCTCGGATCTTCTTCCTAAATCCATCTGAGTTTCATTTTGGATCTTCATCCTCAACCCATCTGAGTTTCATCTCAGATCTTCATCCTCAACCCATCTAAGTTTCGTCTCAGATCTTCACCCTCACATCTTGAACTCTAATGTAATTGAGTCAATGTCAGCCTTGCTGCTTCACCTCCAACGTGGTCCATGACCATCCCAGCTGGGGTGTGCAGGGTACGTGGCATCACAGCACTCCTTCCAAGTCTTCCTCCAAGCCTGAGTCTTTGTCTTCCTCCAAGTTTGAGTCTTTGTCTTCCTTCAAGCCTGAGTCTTCATCTTCCTCCAAGACTGAGTCTTTGTCTTCCTTCAAGCCTGAGTCTTAATCTACTCATGTCTGAGTCTTGTCCTGTGTCAGATGTCCTCTGTCTGACCTGCTGCTTCCCGCTGCTTCCCAGTGGTGGTCCAAAAAGGCTTGGAATGGTAGGAGGACCATTCAGAGACCACCATTCCGTTGTTGATATCAAGGAAGCATGCAGGTTCAGTCGAGGGTCACGAACATCTCACCGCAAGGACACACATCTCTTGACCTGCACTGGGGAGCACCCCCTGGTGCTCACTTCCATCCGCAGTGCAACAGTTACATTTGGTGGTGCATGGGCTGCTCCTGTGGACCTTTGACTGGGAGCTTCCTTCCATCTTCTGACACACTGCCCACACCTCAAGCAGTGTCCTGCTGCAATCCAATGTGGCAAGATGCCACTGACTACATGGCCAGATACCACTGGTCCCGACTGACATATCTCTCCTTAGGCATGTGCGCAGGACCTCTGCCTACTTAAAGAGCCAGTGGCAGGAAAAGTTCTGCTACAATAGATGATGATGTTACTGCCAAAACCCTATAAAGGGTTCACTCACTTCTGCCTTCAGCGTCTCAGCATCAGGTCCATCTACTCCTAAAGTAGTGCATGTTGCTCTCAGCATCTTGTCTTAAGTTCCAGCATCTCGACTTCATTCCTACTTGTCTTCAGTTATTTCTTCCAGCATTCTTGTCTTCAGTTCTTCAGCCCAATCTGTCTTCTGTCTTCATTTGCTTAGTGCCAGCCTTGTTCCTGCTGTGCTTGACCTTGCCTTCCTGCCCTGCCTATGCATCCCTCATATTCTCCTTTGGACAGATACCTAGTTTGACCATGGCCTGATCTTGTATTCTCCTGACTGCTGCCTGCCTCTGACCTTGGCCTGATGTCAGATTTTCCTGACTGTTGTCTGCCTCTGATCTTTCTGATCTTAGGTCAAAAAGCCTCAATGCTTAGGGTCCTGCAGGAAGATGACCCTAGGCCTTACTGTTCCAGGTCTCCACCTACTATTTACCATGACCCTGGAGTTGGGTTACACATACTACTCCTCACAGGCTTGTGTGGATTCAGGCTCGGTAGGAAACTTTATCTTGAAGGAAATTGTTAGCCAGCTCCTAATCCCCTCAGTCCAGATAGCCTTCTCTTTGATATTATCTTTCATCTATGGAGCTCCTCTTCCAGGTCAAGTCACCTTGACTGCCTGTTACCTTATGCACTGGCCTCCTGCATCTGGAAAAACTCAGTCTGCATGTCATTTCCAGGGACATCTACCTCATTATTTTATGATTACCATGGATCCAGCAGCCATCAACCACACTTTGACTGGGCCACCCTACATCTTGCCCAATAGGGCCATGAATACATGGATTCCTGCCTGCAGCCTGTAGAAATTCTGCATCTTATGACAGTGGCTACATTACTTCCTGGGCTTCTTCCACAGTGAATGGATTACCAAGATGTCATTTAAAAAAAAAGCTGAGATCTTGCCACCTCACCACATATACAATTGCAGCTCTCACAGATGGTAGTGTCATCCAAGGCACACAGTAGCAGGGCAACAGGAATATCAAAAGCAGAATGCCAAAAATTAATAGCATGTTCTTCGTTATTTACTGCTTCTCAGGCATTGAACACAGTTTTTGTGTCAACTAATTCAGAGGAAGAGTGTTGTATGGGATTCTCTGAATCAGAAATTGAAGAGCGACTAGCTGAATTATGTTTTTGACAATTAGTTAGTAGCATCTTAGCCTCCACTTCAATTATGGAGGAGAAATATGAAATGGGACAGTGAAAAAGATCAGGGAGCATAGAAAGTAACATAGCAATGATGATGACAGAAAAGGACCATAAGTCCCATCCAGTCTGCCTGCAGGCTTTTTATGGTAGTATCTACTGGTCTGTGCAGGATAGCCCCATGTTTCTCTCAAGGCCCCCCCCCCAAAAAAAAAAAAAAACCAAACCGCTGGAAAAACAAAATTCCCACGGGGGGGGGGGGGGGGGGGGGGGGGGGGCAGGCCGAAACGAAGCCTGACATGATATTTAGACCTGAAGCACATCTCTATTAACTGTTGCTTCTTGTAATTACCCCAAGCCTTTTTTATACTCTTCATTTATCATTTTTTGAAATTACAGTACAGATGTTATCAGCATGTTATCAGAGTAAATACATGTCTTCAGCAAAAGAGCAATGAATAAATCACTGTAACAGAGATCCGCTATGGCATAATGAAAGCATAAACAACACAATTTGAGTTTGCAGAAAGATATCTGAGCATTGTAATCCACCTTCTCTAGACCACAGGGGCATCAACAGTCAGGAATGTGTGGTAGGTTCACCATATAACATTATACTTAAACAATTCATGTTGAAGTCTATAATCTAAGTCTTTCAAGGTCTGCTATAGTGTGAACCTGTTTCTTCAAGGCAAGGTGGATGCTTCCAAAAGATAGCGATGTTGAAACAAGCAGCTAATAGTAAATACGTCACTAGGCATCTATATTTCCGAGGCATTAACAAACCCTCCCATCTGTCCAATAAGTCTAATACAGGGGAAATATATATGGGAAGACTAATTATATCCGCTATTTCTCGCATAACTTTACGCCAGAAAAATTGGACCCCAATACAATATCATCACATATGGAGATAGGTACCCCATTCACTATAGTCTCTCCTACATTGTGAGGTAGAGGAGGGAAATATATTTGTATAGAAAACTGGTATGCAATAGGTACGATGTAGCAAGTGCAGTATAAGCTCCACTCTATGCTGACATATAGAGCTGTGATGAGAATTTTCCCAGATCAGTTTTCAAGTCTGGGCGGTATAAAAGGTACATATCATGATTCCATTGATTTATCAACAATTGGGGGGGTTGTAGTACCAGCCTGATACTGAAGAATACCCATGTAAAGGAGACTGATACCCTTTGCACATGCATCCAGGTCTAAAAGATATTTATGGGACCTGATAGGCTCTGGAAGTGGAGTCTGTAAATCAAAGAAAGAAGAAAGTGTAGTCCGAAACTGTAGGTAATTAACATGTTAAGTTCTTGGAGGAGAAGTCCATTACCTGCTATTAAGTTGACTTAGAAAATAGCCACTGATATTACTAGCAACAGTAACATGGGATAGACTTAGTTTTTGGGTATTTGCCCAGGTTCTTATGGCCTGGATTGGCCACTGTTGGAAACAGGATGCTGGGCTTGATGGACCCTTGGTCTGACCCAATATGGCATGTTCTTATGTTGCTATGTGTCTATGCTGGAAGGTCATATTCAAGGCTAAGAGATTTGAAAGTTTGAAATAGGCCATCCTCCCATAATTGTATCAGGTGACATTCTTTGAATGCTGGTGCAAATGTGAGGCCAGTGTTGCACCGGAGGTAGACCCTTGGGCCGAGGTAGGGTTGATGCTACCCATAGGAAGGATCCTATGGGTCCCCACTATCGGCAGTCGGAGTGGGCAGCCCTCATTCCCCGTGGGTTGAGCCTTTTGGTACCAAGGCTGGCTGGGCTCAGGTGGGCCTCTGTATGTCATCGTTGATGGAAAGGTAGAGAGGTCAGCCCAGTGGCAGCAACAGCAAAGCTGGGAAGTCCGTACTGGATGAAACGGAGTCCCGGAGACCCGGGCGCCATTAGAACCAAAGTCAGACAGGGGGCACCTGAGCAAGAACAGGCCAAAGCCTGAATAGGCCATGTCCAGGTTGTAAACTGAAGAGGCGTCATAGAGAAAACTGGAGTCAGGGCCGGCGGCAATCAAGGAGTGGTGGCAAGGCAAGGCTGAGGTCTGAGTGAGGAGAAGATCAATGGCATAGTCAGGCAAAGCAGTGGTCTAGGCGAAGAGAAGATCAGTAGCGTGGTCAGGCAAAGCAGAGGTCCGGGCTTGGAGAGGATCAGCAGCATAGTCAGGCAATGCAGAGGTCCGGCCTTGGAGAGGATCAGCAACGTAGTCAGGCAATGCAGAGGCCCGGGCTTGGAGAGGATCAGCAGCGTAGTCAGGCAATGCAGAGATCTGGGCTTGCAGAGGATCAGCCGCATAGTCAGGCAATGCAGAGGTCTGGGCTAGGAGAGGATCAGTAGTGTAGTCAGGCAATGCAGAAGTCCGGGCTTGGAGAGGATCAGTAGCATAGTCAGGAAATGCAGAGGTCTGGGCTTGGAGAGGATCAGTAGCATAGTCAGGCAATGCAGAGGTCATGTCCAAGTAGTCAATCCGAAGAAGGGCTAGGAATCTGGAATGCAGGAACGAAGGAGAACAGGAACTGGAACTTGCAGGGATCAGGATCAGGAATGCAGGAAAATCACCAGGAGGCAATGGACCAGCATGGAGACCTGTTGCAAAAGCGACTATCAGGAGCCGAGCCCAGCCTTAAGTACTGGAGCTTCGGCGACATCATCATCTGGGAACGCGGCCAAGTTCCTGCCTCGGGCCCTTCATAAGCGACAGTGATGTGCGCTTGCCTAGGGAAGGTCGCGGCGCTGAATGGCAGTGTCTCTTCACGGGCCATGCAGAGAGGCCCGTCGCGGAGAACAGAGGCCTGTAGCAGAAGCTGGAGCACCGGGGGTGGCCCAAGGTTGGAGCCAGTGGCCCACCACCACCAGAGACATGGAATTAGATGCTGGATTTGGCAAAAAAAAGGTGAGGGGGCCGGGCCATGGGTCTGCCGTAGCCGGCACACACAACAGCCAGAAATAAGAGAATTCCCATAGATGGGGGTAAGACAGGAGAGAGGTTTGGTATTTAACTGAAGATAGCATAAGATTTGCTGCCAAACTTTAAGTGTATGAGCAATAATAGAGTTGGCCTGAGAGGCTCTACGTCATATCGAAGAAGTAAGCGGCAAGAAAGGTAGCATAGCTAAATCCACATTAGATTGCAATTGCTCTAGTGAGCGCTAGGCTGCTCCAACATGCCAGAACCATAAGTTAAGAGCTGTAAGCCTAGAAGCCCAATAGTAAAGCCTAAGATTAGGAAGGGCCATTCCACCTTGCCTCTTTGGGGGCCATAACTGACAAAGTTGAATATGAGGTTGCCGGTAATTCCAGATAAATCGAGAAAACACTGTGAAGAGAATAAAAAATTGGAGCTGGGATATTACAGGGGATGTGTTGGAATAAGTACAATAATTTTGGCAAAATTACCATTTTAATTAGGTTGATACACCCTGCCCAGGAGAGAGGAAGAGTGGACCATTTTTTCAATTTGGATTTGGTCTGGGCTATCAAACTGTGAAAATTCTTCGTGAAAAGGGTTCACGTTTATTGGAATGTATATCCCTAGATATGAAAACCCCTCATCAACCTCCCGAAACTCTGCCATACAGGGAGGAATCACTGCACGTGGGCCCAGGGGGAGGATTTTCAACTTCATAAAATTAATTTTGTGGCACGAAATGTGGTTAAAGGTTTCCAGAGCATGCATTAGGGCTGGACTGGAAGCCCGTGCATTGGACAGGAAAAGAAGAACATCATTCGCATAGAGAGAAATAGAGTGCATAGTGGAACCAAATTGAAACCCCTGAATATGCAAATCTAACTAAGGCTGCCAGAGGTTCAATGGCAAGGTCAAAGAGCAGGGGGGACAAGGGGCAACCTTGCCACGTACTATGTGCAATAGGAAAGTAAGAAGATAAGACATCGTTAACAAGAAGTCAGGCTCGGGGAGTCTCATACATGACTTCTACCCACTATAAGAAATGCCCTTGCAGCTGCATGTGGCGCATCACCGCAAACAGATAAGACCATGAAATACAGTCAAAAGCCTTCTCGGCATCTAAGGAAATAATTAATCCAGTTTTACCCAGTTTCTTGGTCATGTGTAAGATATTAAATAGGCATCCGGTGCTGGACGTGGAAACCTGACACCCCCAAGCCTTTTGATAAGGGTACTCATACATGGCTTCTACCCACTATAAGAAATGCCCTTGCAGCTGCATGTGGCGCATCACCGCAAACAGATAAGACCATGAAATACAGTCAAAAGCCTTCTCGGCATCTAAGGAAATAATTAACCCAGTTTTACCCAGTTTCTTGGTCATGTGTAAGATATTAAATAGGCGTCCGGTGCTGGACGTGAAAACCTGGCACCCCCAAGCCTTTTGATAAGGGTAGTAATATTTACAATTAATCAAAACCAAGCTACTGTCAAACTCATAAATTACTGCTAGCAACATTTTAACTGGATAAGGAGGCTTCTTGATAATTCAGACGTTGCTTGATGTTCTTTGCTATGGGACTTGGCTATAGAAGCCATACTGAGCTTTTCCTCTTATTTCTGCATGGCAGATAGAGAATGTGGGTGATGCCCCTGAATTGTTCCTCAGGGTAAACTCCCCACCTCAACTCCAGTGCCAGCATCTGCCCCAAAGGATGTAGCAAAAGCATCATCAAAGAAATCCTTTATCTGGAAGCACTTCAAGTAAGGGAGAACTCACAAATTGCTCAGTGCAATCATTGTGTGAAGGATATTCATTGAGGGAAGCAAACGGGACATCTTTCAAAAACTGGTATGCAGTATCAGCTGGAGAAGCAGCACCCACTAGCATTGGCATCAGGAGAGGGTGGAAGAAATAACTTGGGAACCCCTTCTGACACTACAGGAAAGGGGTTGAAAAGGGGAAGACCTTTCTCCAAGCTGATCCCATGGCCCCTTCCAGTAGCCAGGTGGCAGACCAAGAGCCCCTTGCCATGGCACTTTGCATGCAACCAAAGTGGAAACTCACCATGGAGGAAATGGGGTGGTGTTCAGTAGCACTGTCCCAGGACAAGAGGTAAGCAGCCAGCCAGCAACAAAAGTTGCAACGATGAACACTGGGAAAAGATTGCTTTTGATGAGCAGCCCCTGCAGGTAACGGGGATGTGGGTTTTAAGTATCTGCTGCATATATTATCCCCAAATTACAAAGTTCCTTCCAGAACTACATTTGATAGGAAAATCATTGTAAGCTTGTACAACCAGTGCCATATGCACAGCCAGGAACTGCAGGCTAAGTCAGAGGGGAGTAGCGTGCATTTCAACAGCAATATCTGGACTGCCACAAATGTTATGCACACTTACCTCTCCCTGACAGCACCACTGGTGGGATCTGGCTGAAGCAGGGTTAGGCATCAGTCTAGGAGGGATGGAGCATTAGAGTGCAGGTTAGCTTTGCTACATGCCCAGTTGATATATAGCCTCCATACCTCAGACAATATTCTGACAGCCATAAGAAATATGCTGGATGGTTGGCAGCTAAACTGGAGAGGCAGAAGTCTTTATGACAGATAAGGCTACAAATATAATAAAAGGTTATCCATTAGAGATGTGAATCGTGTGATCGATCGTCTTAACGATCGATTTCGGCTGGGGGAGGGAGGGAATCGGATCGTCGCGGTTTTGTTTTTTTAAATATTGTGTAAATCGTAAATTGGGGGAGGGCAGGAAAACCGGCACACTAAAACAACCCTAAAACCCATCCCCGACCCTTTAAAATAAATCCCCCACCCTCCTGAACCCCCCCCCAAATGCCTTAAATTACCTGGGGTCCAGTGGGGGGGGTCCCGGTGTGATCTTTTACTCTCGGGCCTCCGGTGCGTTGTAGAAATGGCGCCGGCACTACCTTTGCCCTGTCATATGACAGGGCAAAGGTAGCACCGGTGCCATTTTGTTTTTTGTCCCCCGACGTCAGGAGCGTAGGAGATCGCTCCTGGACCCCCGCTGGACCTCCAGGGACTTTTGGCCAGCTTGGGGGGGCCTCCTGACCCCCACAAGACTTGCCAAAACTCCAGCGGGGGTCCGGGAATGACCTCCTGCACTCGAATCGTTTTGCCGTACAAAATGGCGCTGGCCATATGACAGGGCAAAGGTAGCGCCGGCGCCATTTCTACAACGCACCGGAGGCCCGAGAGTAAAAGATCACACCGGGACCCTCCCTCTGGACACCAGGTAATTTAAGACATTTTGGGGGGGTTCGGGAGGGTGGGGGATTTATTTTAAAGGGTCGGGGTGGGTTTTAGGGATGTTTTAGTGTGCCGGTTTTCCCGCCCTCCCCCTTCCCCTCCCCCTTCCCCCGATTTATGATTTTTGACGATAAATCGGGGGAATTCCTATTAAATATCGCCTCTAACGATTTTTGATGATTTAAAATATATCGGACGATATTTTAAATCGTCAAAAAACGATTCACATCCCTATTATCCATCGTGTTTGCACATTCACTGCACCTGCAAGTGAAGGATGTGCTGGAGCTGGGTTCCAAGGACCCTCAAAATGTATTTCTGCAGGAGTTGATAGAGAAGTATTGGAAAATGGCAGGACACTTCCATATAAGTGTGAAGATGGGGAAGCTTCTCTGTGAAAAGCAGGGAGAATTCAGAATGCCTTATAAGCATCTGATTCAAGATGTTGGCATCTGCTCAAATCCCACCTATATGATGCTGTGGTTAATGGATAGCAGACACCCCTTCACATTCTGTCTTGGGACAAAGAGATAGATGTGCAATGTGCCCTGTGGCATCATGACTGAGTAGTGATGAGGCATCTGGTAGAAATCTTGAAGGCTTTTCAAAGATGACACAGGAGATCTGAGTTCCAAAAGTGCCACTCTGGGTGAGTCATCCTTAAAGTAAGTATATATGGAGAAAAAGTTGGCGGGCTTCTGTCAGCAAGAGGGAATGAATGTAGAGATGTTGTGGTTTCTGGACTCCTTGCAGCAGCAGATGCATCAGAGTCTGAATCTTCTCATTCCTGCCACACTTTGTGATCTTTTGTGTGGTGCATTGCCCTCCAGGAGTGCCAGAGGCAGAGGCTTAGTGGGGATGTAGCACTGAAGAGAAGCCACCTCAGAGAGTAGGGCAAGCAGGGGAAGCATTCTGTCAGTTAGCACTTCCATCTCCACCTCAATATGCCAAAGCCACATTGCCTGCAAAGGATCATCTCTCCTGGTATGATTCATTATTAAAGCAACTGGCAAGAGAGATTCTTGGCCCATTCTAGCAAAAGAGACCCTAGAACTAATGTCTGTGATATGCTATCTCTCAGAGTCCATCAAGGACATGGACACAGATGCACTTGCATATTGGACACAAATCCACAATCTATCCAGATCTATACACAGTGGCTCAGTGCTAGCTTTCCTGCCAAACAATCAGTGAACTTGTCTTCTCAATGTTAGGGAGTCTGAAATAAGACCTCATTGTCAAGACTGGCACCGGAGTTGATGAAAAATCTGCCTTTGCTTAGGTTCACAGAATTTCCATGTGAGTGGCAAGATGACTGAGAGCACCTTGAAGGCCTTCCTGCCACTCTGCCTACCTACCATACCTCAGATGGATCACTTTAGGGATCTTGCTGCCACCTCTCTACCTACCTGCCATACCACAGAGGCAGCACCTTAGGGGTTTTGCTGCCACCACCAGTTATTCCCCCTTATACCACCTTAGAGGTGTTTTCTGTCACGTACCTACCTACCTGAGACGTACCACTTTAGAGGTCTTGCTGCTATACATCTGCCCACCTGCCATGCCCATTACATATCAACTTATAGGTCTTGCTGCTACTGATATGCCTGTTAAGCTCCAGATGTACCAATTTAGGGTCTTGCCACTACTATGCCTACCTGCCATGCCCCTTATACCAACTTAGGGGTCTTACTGCCTCCACTCTGCCTACCTACCATGTATTTTATGTACCAGCATGGGAGTTTTGCTATCTCCATGATGTTGCTTTTTTAGTTTGTTGGTTATACTGGAGAGGGTGGAAGAAGTAGGTTGGGATCCTCTTCTGCCACTACTGGGGTGTTTGTTTTGTCCCCAGAAAAATGTAAAGAAAGAAAAAATACAAGTTTTTCCTCCCCCTCCAACTATTTTATGGTTCCTTGTTTTTTTCTACTCCATATAATCCCAGTCAAATTCTACTACCCTGTTTGTTTATTGTCTAAACTGGGATGTTTTGTTCTCAGAGAAGAAAATTAAAAAAGAAAAAACAATACAATTTTTTTCTGGTCTTCTTCCTTACCATTTTGTTGTACATCTCTAGTATCCAATCCCAGCTCACTCACCATTCCTCTTTTGTTGTACACCTCTAGTATCCAAGCCTAGCTCTCTCACCTTTCTTCTTTCTTCATTGTACTGGAGTGTGCTGTCCCCAAGAACCCTCCGTCAGAAGGAATAAATGTAGCCTGAATAGAAAAGATGCACAGGAGAGATCTTTTACATGTTCTAAATGTGGTTAAAATTTCAGAAGTCAAATAAAACTAAAGCAACACGAGAAAATCAAGAAAGAGAAGAGACTGTGTACAGCTATAGAATACTGGAAAAGTTTTCTTAATAAAGAAATCTTCACAAAACTAGGAAAGTCACTTTGAGGAGACACCATTTTCATGTACTGATTGTGACTAAAGTTTCAATAAAGAAAGCAGATTTCCTAAGAAACCCAAAATTCCACTAAACAACAATATCAATTTCAAGTAGGGAATATAATGAAAGTGGATGTCAGAAAAGTGTTACTGATGATAGAGCTTTCTCTTGTACTAAATTTGACAAGTGGCAAATGCTCCTATAGGAAGACAGACATCTCTCATGCCTCTCTGTGTATCCCTTATCTTTCACCATAGGAGTTTTTTTTCCAAACGAAATTGCTTACATGCCCCTGATGTTATAATTTGGGTGTCTTGCTGTCACTCTGCCTTGCTGGAATACCCCAGACTTGATATCTTTGGATGCTCTCACCACTCAGGAAAGCTGCTTTACACCTCACATCGTGTTTTAGTGTATTGATGCTACTCCTTGTTCTACTTGTCCCTTATTCTGAGCCTTGGGGGTTTTCCTGTTACCTTTCCTGCTTTGTTCCCCTTTCACGGTGCCTTAAGCTCTTAATGCCACCATTTATACCACTTTGTCTCTTGCACTTTATTTGAAGGTTCATGCCACTGTTGTTGGTGCCCTCCTTTGAGGTTTTGGGGTGTTCTTTTCCCATCTTGCTACTTCTTTGCTCCTCTGACGACTCTTTGGAGAACTCCTGCCACTTCTGTTACCCATTTGACCTTTTACAGTGCTTTAGGCTATTCATGCTACTTTTCGTGCTATGTTGGTATAGTCTTGATATGTTGGCATGCCCTATCTCTTCTGAGGGTGTCTTCCTACAAGTTTCATTAGAATTGATGTAGCCCAAAAAAGGTTGCAGTGCATACCCCAATGATTTTAATGGCAAATGAATTAACAAATAAATCAAACAAATATTTTTTTTTCTTTTTGAGACTAATGAAATACATTTTGGTGCCAACAAAATGAATGAATGAATGAATGAATCCTACCAAGTGACAGGGGCCGGCCAATGGCACGGATACCCTGTCACATGGTAAGGGCAAAGGGCCATCGGCGCCATTTTGATTAGTGGCAGCCGATGGCCTGCGAGCGGGAGATCGCTCCCGGGACCCCCACTGGACCACCAGGTACCTGTAAAAGGTTTTTTGGGGGGTCGGGAGGGTGGGGGAAGCTAAGGGATTAGTTTTAAAGGGTTGGGGTGGGTTTAGGGGTTATTTTTGTGTGCTGTTTTTCCCGCCCACCCCCAAAACGATAAGAGAACCCCCACGGGCAATATCGTGTGGTTTTCCTATCGTTTTGGGGGAGCCCCTGATTTCTGATGATTTTGAAAATATCGTACGATATTTTCAATTGTCCGAAGCCCGATTCACATCCCTAGTTCAGAGTATATGTGGACCAATTAGTAGCAAGAGAAAGGTAAAATAGTAAAGATATTCCATTTTGTGCCCAAATTAAGTCAGTTATATATAAGGAAGGTTATTGTATCTCAGCAAAATTCCACAATTTACTTGAAAGGAATTAATAGGCATTTGAATTGTTTTTTCCTTTAAGAAGATAAGTATTGATTTTTCAGAAATGAAATAAGTAAAATAAATCAGATGACAAGATTTATATTTATGGCCTATGTGCCTGTGACAGGAAACATGAAAACAAAACATTTTCCTTCTCAGAAAACTACTACATATAAGGGGTAATTTTAAAAAGTATTTACACACTTAAAACTGGGTTTTACGCACTTTACGTAAGTAAGTGGGCTTTTGAAAATTGCTACGATATATGCTATTGAATTGTCAATTGTTTTATGCACATAAGTACACTAATCACATAAATGGGCTTTTGAAAATCCTACAAATATGCAACTTTTAAGCACATAAACCCTTTTGAAAATTACTCCCTTTATGTTGCTAGTTGTCAGGACTTACAGTTAAAAAATACTAATATATGGTAATAATGTGACACTCTTTAGAGGACCTCATTGATTGTGGTCTATTATACAATTATCTTAATGCTTAGCTCAAGAGTAAATGAATCACTTAACATAAACTCACCACAAATTCAAGCTGGTGATGCTAAGCAAACTGAAAATCTTTGATATTGTCTGTAATTACTGAATTATATAAAGAATGCTGCATTTGCAATGTAGAACCTAAAATGCTTATTTGAGGTTTTATTCATGTTCAGGCACTTCACTGACATTTTAGTAAATAGTGATATCCAAAGAATCTACCTGGTTATATGAAGTTTATAAAGAAATATGTGAGCTGATATTAGACCAAGACAAGAAGTCATCCCAATATTGGGCCTATGTATTCAAAGGCATGTTAACATTTTTTTTTGTATGTGAAGACATTCAAATTTTTTGTGCACAATTTACATGGAATGAAGGGTAAACAAACAAGTTCTAGGTGATACTTTTATTAGGCTATTTTAACTTTTCTGTGCAAGCTTTAAGTTATTTATTTATTTATTTATTTATTTATTTATTTGTTTTGATGATATTCCACATTTCGATCCTCTCTTCATCAGGTCAGTGAAGAAACAGCAGAATATACCGGTTTTAAAGAGTACTGCATCATCTAGCAATAATCATGACATTACAGCTCAGAAAAGAAAAGAGGGGAATGCCAGAGGTGATGACAACATAAAACATTGCAGCTGAAAG
This sequence comes from Rhinatrema bivittatum, assembly GCF_901001135.1. NCBI lineage: Eukaryota > Metazoa > Chordata > Amphibia > Gymnophiona > Rhinatrematidae > Rhinatrema > Rhinatrema bivittatum. The sequence goes on along the minus strand of NC_042616.1, from coordinate 674,087,451 downwards.
GGACTATATTTGATAATGGGTAAAACTAACCACTGAGTGGTCACCACTACACACCCTTCAGATATTACCAATACATTGATGACATCTTCATGACTTGAAGGAAAAGAAAAACTTAAGCAGTTTTCCAACATCTTTTGACAGTGCCAAAAGTTCTGTTTAATGACACTGTCAAAAAGTTTTAGTTTTCTGGAAACCGATACGATGTGCAAACGGCTATCGGTATATAAAATCATTTAAATAAATAAATAAAATAAATCTTCAATGCATTCCATCCCTCAAAAGATAAATACAAAAGTACAATAAGGATATTGGCTTTCTCAGCCATAGACCCTTTCAGCTGTAGTTTTAGGGTCTCATCAGCTCTGCTATTCTCTCCCCCACCTTTATTTTACTGAACTGTAATAACATATACATATGGCTAAAACCTAGATGACCGTATAAGAACATAAGAACATGCCATACTGGGTCAGACCAAGGGTCCATCAAGCCCAGCATCCTGTTTCCAACAGTGGCCAATCCAGGCCATAAGAAACTGGCAAGTACCCAAAAACTAAGTCTATTCCATGTTACTGTTGCTAGTAATAGCAGTGGCTATTTTCTAAGTCAACTTAATTAATAGCAGGTAATGGACTTCTCCTCCAAGAACTTATCCAATTCTGTTTTAAACCCAGCTACACTAACTGCACTAACCACATCCTCTGGCAACAAATTCCAGAGTTTAATTGTGCGTCAAGTGAAAAAGAACTTTCTCTGATTAGTTTTAAATGTGCCCCATGCTAACTTCATGGAGTGCCCCCTAGTCCTTCTATTATCCGAAAGATTAAATAACTGATTCACATTTACCCAATCTAGACCTCTCATGATTTTAAACACCACTATCATATCCCCCCTCAGGTGTCTCTTCTCCAAGCTGAACAGTCCTAACCAGTGTAAATGTGCTGTTACTTCACTGACCTGATGAAGAGAGAATAACTCTCAAAACCTTGTCACAGATATATTGTAAGGTATCACAAAAATGACAGGAGTTTGGTGTTATCTTATTGACAAAGCATAAACTTAGAAGGACAAAGTCTACTTCATCAGATGCATTACATACATCCCATTTGTTAAGCCTTAATTCCATGGCTCCAAGAGAAATGGCACAGCAAACACAATTCTTTGCACAAGTGTAAAATCTAAAAAAGTACTTAACACGTGAATTATTTTTTTTTGTATTTCCACTATAATGAGGTCTCTATAGCAAGAACACAACATCACCATGCACTCTAACACTGCATCTTGAGTTACCCTACTCTAACCAGCCAACAGTGAAAGTGCTGAATAGCACAAGGGATTTTATTCCTCCCCTGATGGCAGAATATCACTCCTCTCTTTCCCTCCCCCAGATGGGTGAAGCACAAAGGGGATGGTATGCCCCAATCTCCCTACCCATTACCCCAAGGCTAAGGAGCCAACCTGCCCCAATTCCCTTTCACCCTTTCCCTTACCCCAGCAGAAACCTGGGGCAAACGAACACATTAGATCAGTCAAAACTATTTTGGATCTTGGGCTCAATGTGCTTTTTTCTGTCCCATTGTTTGAAATATAACTTTGGATAAGTAAAGTAAGGGGCATGAACTAGAAGGTGGAGGGGGGAGAAAGGGGGTTGGTGGGGAACTGTAGACCCTTTGTTTTAGGATGGGTGTTTGGGATCTGAGTATTACAACCCCATTGTCTTGATGTTGGGAGTTATAGCTGTGTGTCAACCTCTTTATATTTCTGTTAAGTGTGGTGGAGGGGATGAAAGAATGTCATACCCTTTGTTTCGAGTTGTGGAGAGGGTATTACAGAGATCAAAGCTCAGAGGTCCATTCATCTGGCACCCAAGAAGGGTATGGAGTTATTGGGGACTTGACGTTGTGCCCTGCATGTTGGGAAATGAAATGTTGCTAATATTTATCACCCAGCCCAAGCCAGATGCTACATTTTCAGCATTAATGAACCCATATTAAATAGCATGTGGAGGCAATCATACCACGCTAATTGGCATGAGTTTGCAAGTCAAATGTATATCTTCTGTTGCTTAATTTGCATAGCATATGCACTCAATTTAACACATACATGCTAATGCTATTCTTTTTTTTTTCCATTTGACTATTTATTAGGAGTAAAGTTACCATTATAAACAATAGCATAGTCAAATATATACCTGAAGCAAAGTCCAATCAGTAGAGAGATTTACACATTATAGCTACCGGTAACTGTAGCCAAATGCATGGTTTGCTTGGTTGTATGCTAATGCTATTCTATCTGCAAATTAGATCACTATTATAAGTTATTTCGTTGGAACAGCTCCCCTATGAGGAAAGGCTAAAGAGGTTAGGGCTGTTCAGCTTGGAGAAGTTTTTAAAATCATGAAAGGTCTAGAACGGTAAATGTGAATCGGTTATTTATGCTTTTGGATAATAGAAGAACTAAGGGGCACTCCATGAAGTTAGCAAGCAGTACATTTAAAACTAATCAGAGAACATTCTTTTTCACTCAATGCACAATTAAGCTCTGGAATTTGTTGCCAGAGGATATGGTTAGTGTAGTTAGTGTAGATGGATTTAAAAAAGGTTTGGATAAGTTCTTGGAGGAAAAGTCCATTACCTGCTATTAATCAAGCTGACTTAGGGAACAGCCACTGCTATTATTGGCATCAGTAGCAAGAGATCTACTTAGTGTTTGGGTACTTGCCAAGTACTTGTGACTCAGATTGGCCACTGTTGGAATCAAAATGCTGGGCTTGATGGACCCTTGATCTGACCCAGTATGGAAATTGCTTATGTTCTTATGTTCTTTCTATATAACATTGATTGCAATCTGCCTTCAGGACATTTGTGGTGAAAGGCTGAATATCAAATGTCTATAAACATATAATAATATCTGCCAAGTCTGGGGTAGCATGCATGATAAATATACCTAGAGTGCAAGCTAACCTTTTTAGGTAAATATTCAAAAACCTGCTCAACAGGTAAGATAACTGCATTACCTGATTATATTTAACTGGATTTTCAGGGACATTTTAGCTAGATTTGCAGCTAAAAATCATCCTAAGGCTAGCTGGACAAAATGTTTCCCATTTGATTTAGGGAAACCATTTGTATGACAACAGTTTTGCAGTCAAATTTAGCTGGTTAGTGCTGAAAATCTGTGCTGACTAGCTAAATAAAAAATCTGCACCATTAATACCTTTATCCCTACCCTAAGATCGGATACATTTGTGTGCTTTGCTATTTAAGGAGCACAAATTTAGCAGGTCAAAAAGAGACAATTTTTATCTGGTTAGAGTTATCTAGCGATCTTCCAAAATTAACTAGATAAGCCTTTTGAAAATCCACCCTTCAATGCAGTGATATTCACTTTTAATCCGCATGCCATGTAAAATGATAGGAATTATCATAAAGAACAAAATTATTAAACATATAGATAGGCACAGTTTAATGGGACAAAACCATTATAGATTTAGTCAAAGGAAGTCTTGCCTCACCAATCTGCTATATTTTTTGAGGGTGTACATAAATATGTGGATAATGATGAGCCAGTTCATATAATGTATCTGGATTTCAAGAAAGCATTTGATAAAGTCCATCATGCGATATTTTTCAGGAAATTAAAAAGTGATGGATTAGGAGGCAATATTCTATTGTGCATTGAGAACTGGTTAAAAGATAGTAAATAGAGTAGGGATTAATAGTAAATTTTCTGAGTGTCAAAAGATGAATAGAGGAGTGACCCAGGGATCTGTTCTGGGACTACTGCTTTTTAATATATTTATAATTGATCTGGAAATAGGAACACTGACAGGCCGATACAGTACATTTGGACACACGTTTTCGACGCATTAGCTTTATCCCTTATTCAGTAAGGGGTAATAGCGTGTCAAAAACACACGTCCAACCCCCCCCCCCCGAGACTAATAGCGCCCGCAACATGCAAATGCATGTTGATGGCCCTATTAGTCATTCCCGCGCAATAAAGTAAGTAAAATGTGCAGCCAAGCCGCACATTTTACTTTAAATTAGCGCCTACCCAAAGGTAGGCTTTAATTTCTGCCGGCGCCAGGGAAGTGCACTGAAAAGCAGTAAAAACTGCTTTTCTGAGCACCCTCCGACAATATCATGGCGATATTAAGTCGGAGGTCCCAAAAGTTAAAAAAAGTTAAAAAAAAAATTTAAATCAGCCCGCGGCTCACAGGTTGAAAACCGGATGCTCAATTTTGCCGGCGTCCAGTTTCCGAACCCATGGCTGTCAGAGGGCTCGAGAACTGACGCCGGCAAAATTGAGCGTCGGCTGTCAAACCCGCTGACAGCCGCCGCTCCTGTCCAAAAAGAGGCGCTAGGGATGCGCTAGTGGCCCTAACGCCTCTTTTTACTGCGGGCCCTAATTTAAATATTTTGTTTTACTGTTTCGCACGCACAGGACACTGGCCTGTGCGCGCGAAACACACAGTATGTGAGGTGATCAAATTTGCTGATGACTTAAAATTATTCAAAGTTGTTAAATCACAAGAGGATTCTAAGATATTGCAAGAGGACGTTGCAGGATTGGGAGACTGGGCATGCAGATGGCAAATGAAATTGAATGTAGTCAAGTTCTGTTGCATTTGTGAACACTTAGGCTGAGGGAGGGTTGATTAGCCTGCAGGGAGGAGCCCTGCAGGTCCCTACAATCAGTAGGCGGGCCCAAAATAAGTGAAGGCCCAGCTGGAACTTCACCTTTACCAGCCCATGTTCCACTGGGGTTGAGCACTTGGATGCTCGGGCCAGCAGGTCTTAGGTGAGATCCTCTGCTGTTGATGGAGGGATCTGTCAAGATGGCTGGGTCAGGGTAGGTGATGGTCAGGCATATCCGCTGACAGGAGTTGGAGGCAGGAGGTGATCTAGTGAATCCAGGGAAAGGCAATGGTCAGTGGCAGGTGGAGGTCAAGTGTATCCAGAGGCAGGCCAAAGTCAAATTCAGGTATCTGTCAGAAGGGAATGGTGGAACACAAAGGCAAGAAAGGAAGGCGAGGAGAATCACACATGAGTAACAAGGCAGACACTGAAGAACTGAAGACAAGGATGCTGGACTGAAGATCTTAAGACAAGGATGACGGCAGAAGGCCTGAAGACAAAGATGCTGGACTGAAGAACTGAAGACAAGAATGCTGAACTGAAGACTGGAATGCTGGAACATAATGTTGAAACAACATGCACTACCATTGCAGTGGGAAGACCTATTGCCAGGGCAGCATGGAAGAGAGAGCAAAAGTCTTTTATAGGTCTCAGCCTGTGAGGTCATCAATGGGCGCCATCAGGGATTTCCCACCATGGGTCCTTTAAGAATTGTGATGTCGGGTACACGTGCACCTAGGAAAGCCTGGCTGGGAAGGGAACTCATTGGTGTCAGAACTGACCCAGATGAGTGCAGTGTTTCATAGGAGAAAGCCTGCAGACTGCCAAAACATAACAAGTGCAAAGTGATGCATTTAAGGTAGATTTTAAAAAGGCTGATCATGCACCTATAAATGTGCATATCTTGCCATGCACAAAGATATGTGCTATTTTATAAACCTAGGTTATAAATTACTCTGCATTCACACCAATTTGCTACAGCTAAAGAGTCCAGTGGGGGAGGGAGGGGGGAGAGAGAGAGCGAGAATGAAAGAGAGAGAGAAAGAGGGGGGGGGGGGGAGAGAGAGAGAGAGTGCCTTATAAGAATCAGTCTGATACGCTGTGGGGTAGATTTTCAAAAAACGCAAATAGGCGTACTTTTGCTGGCGCATCAGGCGCAAGCAAACGTACGCTGGATTTTAGTAGATATGCGCGGAGCCGCGCGTATCCACTAAAATCCTGGATCGGCGCGCGCAAGGCTATGAATTCTGTATAGCCGGCGCGCGCCGAGCCGCGCAGCCTACCCCCTTTCCCTCCAAGGCCGCTCCGAAATCGGAGCGGCCTTGGAGGGAATCCTCTAACGTCCTCCCCTCACCTTCCCCTCCCTTCCTCTACCTAACCCACCCGCCCGGCCCTGTCTACACCCCCCCCTTACCTTTCTCCGGGGATTTACGCCTCCCGGAGGGAGAAGTAAATCCCCGCGCGCCAGCGGGCCTGTTGCGCACCGGGACGCAACCTGGGGGCGGGTACGGAGGGCGCGGCCACGCCCCTGGACCACCCGGGCCGTAGCCACGCCCCCGTACCCGCCCCCAAAACGCTGCCAACATGCCCCCGAAACCGCGCGGCGCTCGGCCCCGCCCCCGACACGCCCCTGACCCGCCCCCCTCCGAAAACCCCGGGACTTACGCGAGTCCCGGGGCTCTGCGCGCGCCGGTAGGCCTATGTAAAATAGGCTCACCGGTGCGCAGGGCCCTGCTCGCCTAAATCCGCCCGGTTTTGGGCGGATTTAGGCGAGTAGGGTTCTGAAAATCCGCCCCTATATATGGACCTTTGTAAGGGGGTAGTTTGATTCAGGGTGAGTTTTTGGGAGGTGGTTTGGGGTTGGGAAGTGTTGTTACAGACACATTCAGAGGTAAAATTGTAAAATTGACATCATTAAATAATTTTTTACCTTAAAAGTGATGACAATTCTTGCAGAGGAGTTGATTTATATACTGCAGGGTCTGCTAGCTACATTGTACATATCAACTCCTTTTCATCCTTTTCATCACTTATAAGGTCTAAAAATTCTGTAATGATGTCAATTTTACAATGGGTACCTCTGAATGTGTCTGTAAAAACACCCCCCAACCCCAACCAACCTCACAAAAACTCACCCCAATTCAAAGTGCCCCCTTACAATGGTGCATATATAGAGTATCAGACTGAGCCTTATAAGGTTCTCTCTCTCTCTTTCTCTTTTGCTCCTGCATAGCCCATGCATATGTGGCTGTTTCTGCATGTGCAAGGTTTTTAAAATCTAACTTTTAGGGCAAACTAAGCCAAATTATAGCTAACCAATGCAGGGCTCCACATTAGGTCACCTTTGATTTAGGCATCATCATTGATAATACATTGAAATCTTCTGCTCAGTGTGCAGCAGCAGCCAAGAAAGCAAACAGTATGTTATGAATTATTAGAAAAGTATTGGGGAATAAAACAGAAATTATCATAAAACCTCTGTATTGATCTATGGTGCAACCTCATCTTGAGTATTGTGTGCACTTCTGGTCACCACATCTCATAAAAGAAATAGAAGAATTAGAAAAGGTACAGAGAAGAATGACCAAAATGATAAATGGGATGGAATGATTCCCCTATGAGGTTAGAATTCTTCAGCTTGGAGAACAGATGGCTGAGGGGAGATACAATAGAGGTTTATAAAACAATAAGTGGAGTGGAACAAGGAAATATAAATTGGTTATTTCATTTTTCAAAAAGTACAAAAGACTATGGAAATTAGGCCTGGATTTTCTAAGGTCGCAGACCTTAGAAAATCTGGTGGTAACAGGAGGTGGGGTGGCAAAGTGGGGGACGGGCCTGCGTAAGCCGGCAGCGATCGCACCTCCGCAGTACTATTGCTGCTGGCTTTCGCACCCAATAGCGCCATCGTAAAAGGTGGTGCTATTGGGCGTAAACCTGGAGGCAAAAAGGGCCCTTACCTTTTCGCCATCAGTGACGTCTTCACGGCATCCGCCCCGGTGCCGCCCCAACTCCTCCCCTTCCGGAGCAGACGCCACCCAGAACCCACCAAGATCAAGGTATCGCACGCGAAAAGGGACTTTTCACGTGCGATCCCTTTTGAAAATGAACCCCTTAGTTACTAAGTTGTACATTTAAAACTAATAAGACAAAATTGTTTTTTTACTTAATGCATAATTAAGCTTTACCAGAGGATGTGGTGAAAGCTATTAGTATAGCTGTGTTTAAAACAGGTTTGGACAAGTTCATGGAGGGAAAGTCCATTGATCATTGCAGCTTGGAATCTATCTACCTTTGGGATCCTGCCAGATATTTGTGACCTAGATTGTTCTCTGTTAGAATGGGATATTGGGCATGATGAACTTTTGGTCTGACTCTGTAAATTAAATCTTATGTTCTTAAGAGCCACAAACAGATCAGGTTTTCAGGATATGTTTCACAAATATGCATGAAATAAATTTGCATGTAAATCTATCGCATGCATATTTATTAGGGATATTCTGAAAACCTAGCCCATTTGTGGCCCTCAGGACCTAGAGGTGAATATCACTGCCATAGTGATAAAGCCTTTTTATATTGCATATAGTGTTGTGAGTGAGCTGTTTAGTGGACCCTTGGGCCGACCTGTGAGAGACTGGGGAGAGGTGTACTATAGTCTCTGGTGAGTGACAGGTCGGGAGGCGGATACCAGGCAGGAGCTGGACGTGAGCTTCACCCTGGAAGCCGGTACTCCCCTGAGAGGAGCCCGTAAGAGCCCAGCCGCTGGGACTTAGGAGATCACGGAAGCTGGAGCTGGAGCAGACAGGCAGGGATCAGCGGTCAGGCAGGAACTGAAGCAGACTGGCTACTGGAACCAGACAGGAGCTGAAGCAGGACTGGCTACTGGAGCCAGACAGGAGCCGAAGAAGGACTGGCTATTGGAGCCAGGCAGGAGCCGAAGCAGGACTGGCTATTGGAGCCAGGCAGGAGCCGAAGCAGAACTGGCTACTGGAGCCAGACAGGAGCTGAAGCAGGACTGGCTACTGGAGCCAGACAGGAGCTGAAGCAGGACTGGCTACTAGGGATGTGAATCGTTTTAGGACGATTAAAATTATCGTCCGATAATTTTAATATCGTCTTAAACCGTTATGGAACACAATACAATACAGATTCTAACGATTTATCGTTATAAATCGTTAGAATCGTGAGCCGGCACACTAAAACCCCCTAAAACCCACCCCCGACCCTTTAAATTAAATCCCCCACCCTCCCGACCCCCCCCCAAATAACTTAAATAACCTGCGGGTCCAGCGGCGGTCCGGAACGGCAGCGGTCCGGAACGGGCTCCTGCTCCTGCATCTTGTCGTCTTCGGCCGGCGCCATTTTCCAAAATGGCGCCGAAAAATGGCGGTGGCCATAGACGAAAAAGATTGGACGGCAGGAGGTCCTTCCGGACCCCCGCTGGACTTTTGGCAAGTCTCGTGGGGGTCAGGAGGCCCCCCACAAGCTGGCCAAAAGTTCCTGGAGGTCCAGCGGGGGTCAGGGAGCGATTTCCCGCCGCAAATCGTTTTCGTACGGAAAATGGCGCCGGCAGGAGATCGACTGCAGGAGGTCGTTCAGCGAGGCGCCGGAACCCTCGCTGAACGACCTCCTGCAGTCGATCTCCTGCCGGCGCCATTTTCCGTACGAAAACGATTCGTGGCGGGAAATCGCTCCCTGACCCCCGCTGGACCTCCAGGAACTTTTGGCCAGCTTGTGGGGGGCCTCCTGACCCCCACGAGACTTGCCAAAAGTCCAGCGGGGGTCCGGAAGGACCTCCTGCCGTCCAATCTTTTTCGTCTATGGCCGCCGCCATTTTTCGGCGCCATTTTGGAAAATGGCGCCGGCCGAAGACGACAAGATGCAGGAGCAGGAGCCCGTTCCGGACCGCTGCCGTTCCGGACCGCCGCTGGACCCGCAGGTTATTTAAGTTATTTGGGGGTGGGGGATTTAATTTAAAGGGTCGGGGGTGGGTTTTAGGGGGTTTTAATGTGCCGGTTTTTCGATTTTTCGATTTTTCGATTTTTTAACGATTTTCACGATTTTTCACGATATTTTACCCCCCCAAACGGCAACAATACGATTCCCTCCCCCTCCCAGCCGAAATCGATCGTTAAGACGATCGAGGACACGATTCACATCCCTACTGGCTACTGGAACCAAGCTGGAACTGAAGCAGAACAGGTTACTGCAAGCAAGCCAGACAGAAGCAAGACTTGGGCACGGAGTGAAACAAGTCTCGGGCAGGAACGGAGTTGCTAACGCAATAGCACACTCCGGGGCACGGCGCAACAGAGCACAGCAAGGAACCCCGTTGCAAGGCAAAGTCCTGGGCTCCACGGCGTCCTTACATAGGCCGCGGCGTCTGATGTCACAGATAGGGCGGAGCCTTCAGTGGCGGGAAACGGCCTTCATAAGCGCGGCTTGCGCGCCTAGGGAGAAGGCATCCGGGCAGGGCTTCTCGGTGGCGTCCCCCCTGCGGGGATGCCGCGAAACAGGCCACAGGCCATCGGAGATGGGCTGGGACCAAGGAGGTAAGGGCCTAGTCGCGGCTGCCGCGACTGGGACCGCAACATATAGGATATCATTAACCCAAATAGCAGTAGATTATTAATTTAGTCAGAATTGCAACAGTTGTAAAAACCTTTATGGGATATATATTTTTAGTTATTTATTTCTCATCTTGTTATTAAGAAGCAATGATTGGATTCTATGTAATGTAACTTCAACCCTTTTTATTTTATTGTTCTTTTTCCTTTTTTTTAAACTTCATTTTTCTAGATTTCAAATACATGGTCTTTTTTCTTTAAATTTACTATTTGACATCTCTTTATGCAAAATTGAATATGGTTTTGTTCATTTTCTTTTTATTGCAATCTGCTACAAACAATTTTATTATGGTAGTATATAAACACAGGATACATTTGAGGAATTTAAATATTTCTATCATACTGCCAGTTTCTCTCCCATGCTAAAGGAAGCATACATTATGTCAAAATCCAATGTACGAACAAGCAAAAAGTGCAAGGGAAAGCTAGTACAGAGCAATCATCCCCCTGCACATTAAGTATTAGGGACTCTTAGCTGCTCACCCATCTACACCTCCAAAAAGAATCTCAGCCTCATTCCTATCCTCAGAAAGAATTACAAACCTATCCCCAGTTGGTGAATATTTTAACAGATGTCCAGCCCTAGCAGGCAAAGTTCCCTTAAATTGGGCCTCCAAATGGCTGGCATAAATCTAGCCAGCTAAATTTAGGATGAATTTTCAGCTGAAAACGGATCCTTCTCAGTCCAGGAGGAAATCATCTTAATTTAGACAGCTAGATTTTCGCGGATTAAGTTAGAAAGCTAATGGCTCTTTGAAAATCCATCACTTTAAGTATAAACATAAATCTCTTAATAGATCCATATGAAAAATCTGATTTGGATTAAAATACATTTTCAAATCAATCTGCAAAACGTTCTGATTTATCCAGTTCTATACGAGGCCTATTTCAATTCAAGTGAATATCCAAACTCTCCATTTAAATTGGGTTTGAACTTTCCCATCTTTAGTATTAATGTACTAAAGTATTCTGTTCCTTCTTTATTTCATTGCTGTTCCTCCTTTTTTATGGGCTGGCAACTTCTTCCTGCTTCTTTGCACATGCAACTCAATTTGGAACTGATCCTTTTTAGGGCTAGTGTTATGAGTTTTCATTCACAGCAGTCTGTTTGTTCTCATATTTAATTACATAAAAACATAAGAAATTGCCATGCTGGGTCAGACCAAGGGTCCATCAAGCCCAGCATCCTGTTTCTAACAGAGGCCAAACCAGGCCATAAGAACCTTGCAAGCACCCAAAAACTAAGAAGATCCCATGCTACTGATGCAATTAATAGCAATGGCTATTCCCTAAGTAAACTTGATTAATAGCCGTTAATGGACTTCTCCTCCAAAAACGTATCCAAACCTTTTTTCAACCCAGCTACACTAACTGCACTAACCACATCCTCTGACAACAAATGCCAGAGCTTTATTGTGCATTCAGTGAAAAAGAATGTTCTCCGATTAGTCTTAAATGTGCTACTTGCTAACTTCATGGAATGCCCCCAGTCCTTCTATTATTCGAAAGTGTAAATAACCGAGTCACATCTACTCGTTCAAGACCTCTCAAGATCTTAAAGACCTCTATCATATCCCCCCTCAGCCGTCTCTTCTCCAAGCTGAACAGTCCTAACCTCTTCAGCCTTTCCTCATAGGGAAGCTGTTCCATCCTCTTTATCATTTTGGTTGCCCTTCTCTGTACCTTCTCCATTGCAACTATATCTTTTTTGAGATGCGGTGATCAGAATTGTACACAGCATTCAAGATGCGGTCTCACCATGGAGTGATATAGAGGCATTATGGCATTTTCCGTTTATTAACCATTCCCTTCCTAATAATTCCTAACATTCTGTTTGCTTTTTTGACTGCTGCAGCACACTGAGCCGACAATTTAAAAGTATTATCCACAATGATGCCTAGATCTTTTTCCTGGGTGGTAGCTCCTAATATGGAATCTAACATCTTGTAACTACAGCAAGGGTTATTTTTCCCTATATGCAACACCTTGCACTTGTCCACATTACATTTCATCTGCCATTTGGATGCCCAATCTTCCAGTCTTGCAAGGTCCTCCGACTCTCTCACAGGTTTCTTGCTTCAGATATATTTTAAAAAGTTTTTATTATGAGTTTTTGCCTCTATGGCCAACTTCATTTCAAATTCTCTCTTCGCCTCTCTTATCAATGTTTTACACTTAACTTGACAATGCTTATGTTTTATCCTGTTTTCTTCAGATGGATCCTTTTTCCAATTTTTGAAGGATTTTTTTTGGCTAAAATAGCCTCTTTCACCTCACCTTTTAACCATGATGGTAATCGTTTTGCCTTCTTTCCACCTTCTTAATGTGTGGAATACATATGGACCGTGCCTCTAGGATTGTATTTTTAAACTATGTCCAAGCCTGTTGAACACTTTTAACCTTTGTAGCTGCACCTTTCAGTTTTTTCTAACTATTTTCCACATTTTATCAAAGTTTCCCTTTTGAAAGTTTAGTGTTAGAACTGCAGATTTACTTATTGTCCCCCTTCCAGTTATTAGTTTAAATTTGATCATGTTATGATCATTGTTGCCAAGTGGCCCCACCACTGTTACCTTTCTCACTAAATCCTGCATTCCACTAAGAATTAAATCTAAAATAGCTCCCTCTTTTGTTGGTTCCTGAACCAATTGCTCCTCCTTCCCATCTAGTGTAATCATCACAATAACAGTCCCTGGTCAGGGGGTTACCGATTACCCATCTCTTCAGAACTCTACAAAAGTGCATCCTGAGCCAGTCTATGTTAGTTGTGCAATGTCTAGGACTCCCTCCAGCACTGCCTCTGCAGCATCCTTCTGGTCTTGAGATCCAGAGCTGGGATTTGGATTTGAACCTGAGTGTTTTGCACAGCAAAATGCTGCTATTGAGTCATTCAGCCAAAATAAGCATTGCCTTATTTAATCAAATAATTTGAATGAAAGGTGGAAAAATACATAGATTGGAATGAAGGAGGTAAACACAAGGAAAAGGAAAAAGCGATATGAAATCAGATTCTTTAAAATAATAGTTATTGGTAGATTGGCCTAGTGGCTCACTTCCAGTTCAATATATTGCCATGCAGAGGACCTGGATTTGATTCCTGGGTCAGGTTTTCTCTTTCCCAGGGTGGTCAAGGTTGAGAATGCAGCGGAGGAAGTTTTCAGTTTCTGTAGGAAGGGAGCTTCAGTCATCACACATTGGCAAAACATGATGGCCTTATTTAGAGTTTATGTTAGCTGGGTTCTGGAATGAGCTGCAGTATGTGTGCCATAAGCTTAGGGGCTTTCACTGAGATGGTTGGGTGAATTATAAAAGGCAGGAAAAATCCCAAGGCAATTGTGAATAAAGCTTCATGGCCCAAAGAGAGCTGCTTCCAACTAAGCTAGAAGGCCAAAGGAGCAGCAAGAAACCATTGAGTGAAGAAAAAAAACAATTGGAGGGCTATATTCAAACGACATTTAGGTGGATAACACAATAGTTATCCATCTAAATGGCTTACCCAGCTAAATTCAGCCTAAGTTTGGATGAATTCTAGCCAGATAAGTCAGAGATGTTCCGGGGTGAGCAAGAGGCATTTTGGAGAGGAGTGAAGTTAGCCAGATAAGTTAACTGGCTAACTCTGATCTTACCCGGCTAACATTCGTCGAGCCATAGGTCTGTGCTAAAGTTAGCCGGTTATACATGGCTAACTTTAAGTCAGCTGGCTAAATACAGCAGCATGGCTGCACCACTGAATATACACCGCTTGTTAGCTGGTTATGTATAATCGGCTAACTAGCACAGCTGCACAATGGCTGAATATGAGTCCCTTAGTAAATAGCTTTTATATCTCAGAAAATATGTTAAAATAGTATTTCTTTTTATCAGAGTATAAAAGATGTATTTAAATCCTTTCCTTTTTCTCAATACACATATAATATGATTGCTTCCTTTATTCTTTTTTTTCTTTGATTTCTTCATTGTAAGTCCTTGAGAAAGGGATGTTCCAATGGAGCTGAAGAATTAGAAAACTGTTTAAAGTCTGTGGTTATTATAATCTTTTTGTTATACCTTACATACATGCAGTACAAACCAGTAAAAATGTAGAGATTTACTGTATATGTGTAATTCACCTAACCCACAGTAAACTTTAATGATTTACCTGGAATTTTCTACAGATTTCAATACCAATTATTTGTGACCTGTGAAGAAAGAAAAATATGGTAGAGGGTTTGGAGGGGAATCGATGAGGAGGCCTTGTCTGGATTTTGTTTCTTCTGTCACCTGACTTGTTTTGTGTTTTATTTTTCACATCATGTTTTTCTTCTTTTTTTATTTGTTTATTTCATTTTTTCACTTAAAATTTAAAAAGAAGCAAACAAAAAATGAAACATACATTTTATCTATTTATCTATCTTAAGTTTGAAATACATTCCATTGGCATTCTAGGAAACAAGTCATTTGAGGATGAAGTTGAATGACCACTGGATTGTATATCCTGAGTACAATAATGAAAGTCATTTAGCCGAATAACTTACAATTTATCCAGTTAAATGGTAACTTTTGAATATTCCTTTTGATTATCCAGCTAAAAGTTAGCTGAATATGTCATCATTTGGCTAAGATTTAGCTGAATAAGAAAGGGTGATGGGGGTGTTCCAGTGTATGCTTCTAGTGTACAGGACCTGGGTTGCAGTAGGCTGCTACCATGATCTGGGTTGAAGAAAGTACAGATTAAAGGTATATGAGGGTGTGAGCATTAGAAATGTGATGGGGAAGATGTTATTTGTTACAAATTTGACTAGACTAGGCAGGGGTGGAGACCAGCACTGGAATTGGCCGTTTTATTTTTATATATAACCCACAAGCCGAGATCCTTCACTAGGAGTTCAAAGGCATATTTCCAATTACATGGCTTAATATTAAGGGTAGGCATTCATGAAAAATGAAAGAGGAAAGAAGATGAAATTTCCTATTTCTCCTTGGGTTGTTTACAAAATGGAAGAATTTAAATTCCGATGAAATTTTGTTGGAATCTCATTTTTTTTTAATTGATAAAAAAATGTTCAGGCCTATGCCTAGGCCTGAAACCAAGGCCTCACCTAGGGAATAGGCCAAGGCCCAAAGCATGGGCCCCGGTCAAAGCCCAAGCATGACTCCTGTGCTTGGCCTAGGCCTCACCTAGGCATAGGCTCTGGTCCGATGGAGGGGCCATGGCCTATGCTGAGCAAGGTACTGGCATCTTGGCCTAGGCCCTGGACTGATGCTGGGGCCTCAGCTGAGTCCCAAGCAAAGCCCCCAACCCTACATTTTTTTTCACTTATCTGATCCAATGTCCCAGCCCAGTGCAGAGATTGGGTCCTCATGACTAAACCTCAGCCTAGGCCAGGGCCTGGGCACAGGAATGATGCCAGAACCCAAACTGGAGGCTGTATCCCGATGCCTCGAAGTCAGATCCCTTCCAGACCAGGTAAGTGGGGGCTGGTGAGAATCCTGGCCCTGGTAGTTTTTTGGATGGGAGGTAGCAATGGGAAGTCTCTGGAGACCCCTTTCTTTCTTTTTCCATTTTTTTAAATATTTGTTTAGATTTTTAATTAAATAAATAAGTACACATTAAACAAAGCAAAATTTGTGGGGACCCCCAAAAAAGACAAAATATAATATGAAACAACATTTTTACTTCTTCCCAACCCTACTTAAGATATCCAAACTTCCTATATCTTCCAAAAGCCCACTATTTTCCAGAATTCTCTGATGAGGTAGCTAATTCTCTCCACGGCCCTGACTGTTGTTTTAACAGTCTGTATGATATACTGTAATAAACATGCTGGACAATGAATGTGATTCATTCTAACACAACTTTACTGATAATTGATTGAAAGATTAAATAAATAACAATTTACAAGCCCTTGTTCTATAAAATCCATTACAATCTCATTTTCCAATAAGTCTGATACTCTCTTTAAATCCTGCAGTTCAGAACTTAACTGGATATTAGTGTTGGAATGGTGATGAAGGGATTTCTTGCTGGGAGCTGAAACCCTTGTGGTGGATAGCTCACCCCTACCTGGGAGATGATCCGGTGTATACAGAGAGGAGGTGAGGATTGGGCCTCTAGTAATGTCAGCTGGTTAAGGCTAAAATAGTTCAGGAAAACATTCCCAGATAACTTTAGACCTGCTCTCAGGTATGTCTTGAGTTAATGAAATAACTTATTTGGCTAACTCCAAATCTTGGATGTAGCTAGATAAGCTATTCAGCTAACACAATACTGCTCTGGAATGCCTCCAACATGCCTTTCTTATTTGGCTTAATCGCATTCAGATAATGACTTATATGGCTAGCTTTGAGCAAGGGGAATATTCAAAAGTTTCTATTTAGTTGGATAATTTATGAATCATCCAGCTAAATGGCTTTGAATATTAACCTCATACTGTCTCAATATAATTGTATAAGTTGCAGCTCCTTTTGAATGTGTTGTTATAATGCTTTTTACTCTCCTGTTGTTAAAGTGGACGTCAATAGAGTTTTATAATAGGAACAGAAAAATTTGATTGAGTAAAATAACTTATTATGCAATTCAATAAAAGAGAAAACCTCAGTCAAAATCATGTTTTAGTAAACAGGATCTGATATTGATCTGGGGTGGTAGAATGTTGTGTGTTTATGTAATTACTGCTGAGTTAAAATACTAAAGAATTCTACACAGTTGAAAACTGGAAGAATCTTGAGCGGTCAACATTGTTTGTATTCAGGGCTGAAAAATTTGATCAGAGGCTACTTCACATATTTCTATAGTATTTTGTAACTAGGGACTTTAAGCCTTGTCCTTGACCTCAGTCACAACATACATCTCAAGGGATCCTGCCATTATCTCTATATCAGAGGCAAACATGTATACAGCAGTTCTTTAACAAAAACATTATTTGAAGCCTCCTATGGTGAAAATCAAAGTATCTAATATGTCAAATAAAATGATAAAAAGACTCATTTGATTCTGTAGGCCAGGTTCTGAACTGAAAAAGAAATATATTTTCTTTAGAAATGCTAGTATTTCCTTTTCACTTTCTCTCACTTATCCCTTCAAAATGCTGCTTGCTCTCTCTTTCTCTCTCCTTTAGCTCCATTGCATAAAACCACCCTTGTGATCCTAACATTTAGTTCTTTACTGAACAATTGGCATCAATATCTTTAAGCATCTCAGCTCCTGCCTTAGATAAACATACAGATTTAAAAAAGACTGATAGCATGTCTTTCCAGTATCATCTTGTTCATAATAGTAGTAGCATATAAATAGTTTGCAGCAGATGTGGTATGGCCATACAAGAAAATGGTGTTGGCTTCTGGGCTGGCTGGTGTCATTTTCAAATCGGGAACAAGCAGGGAGGAGTTACTGGGACTAGCTCCTGCTCTAATTGGATTACTGGAACCTCATATTTGGTGTAACATGTGTCAGAGGGAGGGGGAAATAGGGAAGGCCTTGGGGGGGGGAGAGTTAATTTCAGCAACATTGGGGGCAGTGCTAGGGATGTAGTGGGGGGAGGGATTGGTGAGGAGAGTGGGAACCTGGCCCCTTCCTTTCCTTTTAGTATTTTTTTTTAATGCAATGTTTATTCTATTTCAAATAAACAAACCAAAACAAAACAAATATCAAACAAAACAAAAAATGAATAATTTAGGAAAAAAGAAAGAAAAATATTTCCATGCATACCCCTAGTATACAGTAGTTTCCTCAAGGCAAGTTCAGCTTTATAAACCAGGCACTTCTGGGGAGGGATACAGTAGGCTGCTGTTCTCTTAAAGATGTTTTGCATATTTGTTTTCTCCTTCTCATGCTGCACCTCAGACTGAAACTCCTTTGCTCTGAAAGGTTACTAAAGTAATCCTGCAGCCTCACTAAACAAGCTCCTTCCAATCACTGGCTCCTGTGAAAATGCCAGGGATCTAATTGGGGCTATTTTCTTCACCATGTTTTCTCATAGCAACTTCCTATTCAGCCATCTTCATCACCACAATGCCCAAAGTTTAGAAAGTCAAACTTCCTTTTCCACAATCTGTCTCAAATTCATATTAAAGAAACTTTATTGGCATGTCAATTTGTATATTGTGGGCAAAGTAATACATACAGGAGGTAATTTTCAAAGGGACTTCTGTTGTAAAGCAGAAGTGTCATTTTTCAAAAGTGTCCACCTGATATGTTGTTAAACTTTTGTGTGTATATCATGTTTATTTATTTATTTGTTTGTCGTATACAATAACCTAAGCGATTTACAATGGAAACATACATAATAAAATAATATGTAATTTTACTTGGACAGAGCAGAGGCATTCCTGAAGGCAGAGATTGGGCAGTTTTTGGACTTAATGCATTCTTTGTGAAATTCAATCCTATGGAGAAAATGTTCAAAATGGTTTCACATTCATCGTGTACCATATAAGCAATATTAAAAGCAAGTAAAGTATCTATGGACTCATAAAGAAAAGCAAGAAAAGAATGAAGCCTATCTGGTTCACAAAGGAGGTGGCTGATAAAATAAAAGATAAAAGAACAGCGTTTAAGAAATATAAAAGATCCCAAAGGAAGAATATCTGATAAAACTGAGGGAGACGAAGAAAGTAATCAAGAAAGCGAAAGGTCAAGCGGAAGAAAGGATTGCCAAAGAGGTAAAGCGAGGTGACAAAACGTTTTTCAGATACATCAGTGAAAGGAGAAAAGTCCAAAGTGATATAGTGAAACTGAAAGGTGAAAAGGATCAATGAGTGGAGACAGATGAAGAAATGGCAGAAATATTAAATGAATACTTCAGTTTGGTGTTCACTAAAGAAGACCCCGGAGAAGGATTGTCTCTAGTTAACAAGAAACTGGAGGGAGTGGAATGGATGAAACTCCGTTTATGGAAGAGAATGTATGGGAAGAGCTAGGAAAAGTGAAAGTGGACAAAGCCATGGGGCCTGATGAGGTTCATCCCAGGATACTGAGGGTGCTCAGAGATGTGCTGGCAGCTCTGCATTTGAATGCTAATAATTTAGCTATAGATGGGGGAGGGCTTGTGGGATCATTTACATTTTTTATTAGTCAATGTGCATTTTTTGCAAAAGCACTGGCTATATGTGCATGATTTGATAATTGAAAACAATGTAGATTTGTTCTATTTTACAGAAACTTGGTTAACAGTTAGGCAGGTGACTGCTATTACTCAAGTTTTTCCCAAGTTTTTTTTGCTAATGAGCTGTAATAGAGTGTGTTAACAAGGGGGAGGGGTGGCAGTCATTTATAAGGAAAATTTACCTTAAAATATATTGTATATGGATCCAGTCCATGGCTGTGAAAATATCTCACTGAAGATGGATTATCAGGAACCTAGTGTGGTTTCCTTATGTTATTGCCCACCAAGTATATCAAATGAAGTGATGGACAGTGTAACAGAGGTGATTTCAGTACAAGCATTAAAATAGCCTTAATGTTAGTTATAGGAGAGTTTAATTATCAGGTCGATGTGATGGGGTATAGGAAGGCAGAAGATTTTTTGAAATCTCTTATAGTAAATGAATTAGAGTGGATAGTTTTAGGGGCCACACCTGGGGGGGGGGGGGGTGGAATCATACATTAGAATAAATATTTGGGTCCTCATTAGCAAGAGGGCAAGGACATCTTCACTTTGAAGACTCAGAGAGTTTGCTGTGTTGTGATCATTAATTAATTTGTCAAATTGAGTTTTTTTCCTAAAGTGAGGGATAAATCAGATGGGATCCAGCAGAAGTATAGATTTAAAAACATTGATTTGGAGAAATTGATAGAGAAACTATCAGGTTTAGAAGAGAGCTGCTTGATTGATGTCAAAGCCTGGGCTACGAGCTGGTACTCCTTGCTAGAAAAGGGGGTCTCAGAATGTACCATAAGAACATAAGAACATAAGAAAATGCCATACTGGGTCAGACCAAGGGTCCATCAAGCCCAGCATCCCGTTTCCAACAGTGGCCAATCCAGGCCACAAGAACCTGGCAAGTACCCAAAAACTAAGTTCCTATGAGAGGGATTAAAAAAGGGACTAGAGTAGCGAGAAGTACAGCGGCCCTTTGGTATAATACTGAATTGGCAAATCAAAAAAGAAATTATGCCAATTAGAGAGGCAATAGAAGAATTCAGGTTTAGAGGAGGTGTTGGCTGTTGCCAGCTGAGGTGTGGACCCTTAACCAAGGCAAAGTTAGTGCTACCTGTCAGGACGTCCCACAGGTCCCCCACCATCGGCAGGTGGTACTGGTTGGAGCAGAAACCTGAGCTGTATCTTCACCTGTATCAACCTTCGTTCCCCGCGGGTTGCGCCCTTGGGTGCCAGGGCAGGTAGGACTTAGGTGGGGTTCCTGATAAAGAAGATCCTACAACACTAGGTAATGGAGAGGTTGGCCAGGTACCAAGCAGGCAGAATCCAGGAACGTACCGGGGTCAGAGGCAAGCGGCAGGCAGGCAGAATCCACGGACATTCCGAGGTCAGAGGCAGGCAGCAGGCAAGCAGAATCCAGGGGCATTCCAAGGTCAGGGGCAGGCAGCAGGCAAGCAGAATCCAGGGGCATTCCGAGGTCAGAGGCAGGCAGCAGGCAAGCAGAATCCAGGGGCATTCCAAGGTCAGGGGCAGGCAGCAGGCAAGCAGAATCCAGGGGCATTCCAAGGTCAGGGGCAGGCAGCAGGCAAGCAGAATCCAGGGGCATTCCGAGGTCAGAGGCAGGCAGCAGGCAAGCAGAATCCAGGGGCATTCCAAGGTCAGGGGCAGGCAGCAGGCAAGCAGAATCCAGGGGCATTCCAAGGTCAGGGGCAGGCAGCAGGCAAGCAGAATCCAGGGGCATTCCAAGGTCAGGGGCAGGCAGCAGGCAAGCAGAATCCAGGGGCATTCCAAGGTCAGGGGCAGGCAGCAGGCAAGCAGAATCCAGGGGCATTCCAAGATCAGGGGCAGGCAGCAGGCAAGGAGAATCCAGGGGCGTTCCGAGGTCAGGACCAAGACAAGCCGGACAGTAAATGGGTAGCAGGGCAGGAACACGGAGGTAGATGGGCTGGTACAGGAACACAAGGGCAGGATGCAAGTCGGGGCACAAGGCAGGAACACAGACATAAGGCTCAGCAGACAGCAACTCACAAGGAGGAGAACCTGTTGCAAGGCAAAGCAGACTGCCGAGGTCCAAGCCTAAATGGGATGCCGGTCCTGATGTCCCAGGCCCCTTTCAGAGGCGGGGCAAGAGCCTGAAGACCCACCCATGCATGGGTCTGTCAGTGTGTGTGCCGGAGCCCCAAGCGAGGGGGGGAGGGGGTTAGGGGCCACTTTGACATTCAAAGTGAGACGTATGAACAGAACAGTGCTCTCTAGTGAAGATTTGATGACCCTTGGAGTGAGGGCACTCACCCAAATATGAGATTTGTGCAATGTTCTCTCAACCTAGCTTCAACATGCACCAGCATGTCCAAGCTTTGCTCCACCTTGCCAGACTGTCCAGCCTTACCCAGAGATGATGTTCACTATGCTAGGTTGAGAGAACATTGCATAAATCTCATCTTTGGGTGAGTGCTCACTCCAAGGGTCATCAAATCTTCACTAGAAAGTACTGCTCTGTTCGTACGTCTCACTTTGAATGTCAAAGTGGCCCCTAACCCCTACACTAATACCTAAACCTCATCTCGAGTTACTAGGTGGGCCTCCCATAGAGATATAAATACCTATCCAGTGTGAGGGCATTATGGCTAGGTGCTCTCTCTCTCTCTCTTTCTCTCTCTCTCTCTCTCCTGATAGCTAGGTGTGCAATAGGGCTTTGCAAAATGGTAAACCATCCCTAACTCCTCATCTTTTTCAGATTTGCATCACACCATACAATATGGTGCTATCGCGTGCGATAAGGCTTTAATGCATGCAAAAACGCTTTATAACATTTTGATAAACGAGGGGGTAAGTCAGGACAGGACAAGACAGAGACAACACAGAATATGAAATATAACAGCCCAAAGGCTTTGCAGGAAAGGAAGGCCCCCAAGGGGCAAGGCAGAGGCCTAGGTAGACCACAGAATAAGGTAAAGCACAGGAAGGCCCTTAAGCCACAAGACAAGGTAAGGCTAAGGTCAGAAGGCTTGGAGGCCACGAGACAAGGCAAGGTAAGACAAAGTTGGCTAAGGCAGGTAGCAAAAGGAGACCCAATGCAGAAGCTTCGAAGTAAAAGACAGACAGAGTTAAATAGGGCTGGAATCTGGGTATGGTGCAGGCAGGAAGGAGGGTCTAGCTAGCCTGAATGGTAAGCTTGATGGGGTCCCCTCGTGGAGGGGAGGCTACACAGCAGCCAGAACCATAACATCCTCAAATTATTCATCTAAATCAGGACTTTTCCAAGTATCTATTGTAGACACTGTTCAGGAAGAATCAGGGGTAGTGCTGCGCTGCTTTTGCTTGCTGTATTCCTAGTGCCTGCTGCTGATACCATCCTACAGTTGCTGTTCCTTCTCCTGCCCCTGCACCATAGCAATAGAGATGAGCGTGGGAGGAAGTAGCAGATGCTCTTTTAGCTTGAACTTCTTGCTCAACTGGACCACCAGGGACTTTTGGCCAGCTTGGGGGGGCCGTATTGCTGTATTGGCCGTATTGCCAATATTCAAAATGGCGCCGGCGCTACCTTTGCCAGCGCCATTTTGAATATTGGCAAATTGGCCCGAGTGCAGAAGGTCGCTCCCGGACCTCCGCTGGACTTTTGGCAAGTCTTGTGGGGGTCAGGAGGCCCCCCCAAGCTGGCCAAAAGTCCCTGGGAGTCCAGCGGGGGTCCGGGAGCGATCTCCTGCACTCGTGACGTCGGGTCACGAACCAAAATGGCGCCGGTGCTACCTTTGCCCTGTCATATGATAAGGGCAAAGGGCCACCGGCGCCATTTCTCTTAACGCAGCCGTGGCCAGAGAGCGGGAGATCGCGCCGGGACCCCCCTTCCCACTGGACCCCAGGTAATTTAAAACATTTGGGGGGGTTCGGGAGGGTGGAGGATTTATTTTAAAGGGTCGGGGTGGGTTTTAGGGTTGTTTTGGTGTGCCGGTTTTCCCGCCCTCCCCCCTCCCCCGATAAAACAATTTTTTAACCTAAAAAACTAAGACGATCAGGTTTGGATAAGTTCTTAGAGAAATCAATTTCCTGCTATTAATCATGTTGATTTACAAAATAGCCTCTGCTATTACTAGCATCAGTAGCATAGGATATAATTAGTGTTTGGGAACTTGCCAGGTATTGTAGCCTGGATTGGCCACTGTTGGAAACAGGATGCTGGGCTTTATGGACCCTTGGTCTGACCCAGCATGGCAATTTCTTTTGTTCTTATGTTCTTATGTACACTGAAGGTTTATTACTTTTAGTAGAGACCCAGTAGAGCTCAATATAAAATTTTATAATGATTTGGTTTTGGCAATCTTTTGTGCAAATGAAATTATGCTCTGTGGGGCCCATAGAGAATGGCTATTTGTTACTGGATATTCTTCCAGATTCCCTTGTTCTTAAGAAAGATGTCCCCATCAAAGGGAATTTGATGTTTCCTTTCCTAAACTGTTAGACATTATTGACTTGTTTATGGTTCTCTCAGGTTACAAAATCAATTTGTCCAAATCAAAAGCTCTCCTCCTTAATATTCATTACATAAAGGCAATTTTAGATCCTTGCTCATTTGAGTGGAAAAAGAAAGGGATTAAGTACTTGGGAGTGATAAACCATAATGATTAAGAAATAAGAATTTTGATTAATATGGAATTAAGTTGTGGGGTTACTGTGTTAATTTGGTTAAAGATTGAATGTTTACCACAAGAAGTTATTATAGATATGTGATCATTATAATTACTGTGGTGGAACAGACTTGAAAATATTAGGTCTAATATGCTACAGATAAATAATTCACAATAAGAGGCTGATGTACAAAATTGTAATTTGTTTTGCAAAATGGCTTTTTGTATAAAAAATTTAGCAAAACACCCACAAATGCACAAAATCACATAAGTGTGGGTGTTTTTCATAAATGTTTTCACAAAATACCATTTTGTGAAAAGATTTCACGTATGCCTGCTTTGCAGTAGTAAATTTTCACATGTAGTCTGCTACGCATGAAAACTTATTTAAATTCCCCAGTAATGAGCTACTATGATGCAAGCTCATTACTGAGGAATTTTGTGAAAATGGCATGCAAGAAACCCTTCACAGGCCTGTGTTTGCAAAAAATAAATAAATAACTACTCCTCAGGAGTAGTTATTTTCCAGGCCAGGTCCTGGAAGTGGTGGTATGTGTGAACCACCACAGGGATTTAAATGGGGCTCACTGTTTGTATGAGATAATCCCTCAAAATAAAGAAGCAATTGCCTGATGATCTATTGTCTCCCCCCCCCCCCGCCTCTGTGACCCCCAATAATTGTTAAATGATATCTCTTTTAGAAGCCCTTCCTACTTGACCCCAAAATCATACAAATTCTCCATTAGGTTCTGCCTCCCAAGCCCCCATACCCCCTGCCCCCAGATATTTACCCCATTGAAGAAATGGCTTTCTGTCTGCTATTTTGAAATATTTAATTAATTTTTGAGATATGTTTAAAGTATCTTTTTATTCTAATTCTTTTTATTAGGTATTATAGTCATTAGTTTTGAAAAAATTATTAATATGATTTACTATTATGATTGTTTTATATTTTTTTATTTTATTTTATGAGGAATGTTGTTTCTGTTTTTGTATTATTGCATTATGAGTCGGCTGAAAGGGGAGGGGGCTGGAAAGCAAGACTTGGAGACTGGGGGTTGAGGGGACTGGGGATCAGACTGCTGGGGACTGACAGAAGTAGGAAAGTCAGACTACTATTGCTGATGTTTTTCTGAGAGGGGAGATAGGTATAATTTGGTTTTCTTGTGTCATTTTGGGAAATGTGCATCTCAGTATTTCTATTTTTTACAGTACAGGGAAAATGCACATTTTTTTATTCTTCTGGTGTTATACTGCAGGAAGAGTCTGGCTTTTTGGGTTTCCACTTCAGTGTTTGTCTCCATATTTCTCTTTTTAATTTGTAGTCAGTTGTTCTGTATTTGGTGAGGGTCTGTTTGTATTTTGCTTGTATTTTGCTTGTGGGACTGAGGTATTTTGCTAGTGGGTAGTTTCTATGTCAGGATCAGTAGCCTTAAGAACATTAGAACATAAAAAATTGCATACTGAGTCAGACCAAGGCTCCATCAAGCCCAGCATCCAGTTTCCAAGAGTGGCCAATCCAGGCTACAAGTACTTGGCAAGTACCCAAAAATAAGTATATCCCACGCTACTGATTCTAGTAATAGAAGTGGGTATTTTCTAAGTCAACTTGATTAATAGCAGGTAATGGACTTCTCCTCCAAAAACGTATCCAAACCTTTTCTAAACTCAGCTATACTAAGGGGCAGATTTTAAATCCTGCTTGCTGGCGCAGATTTGTTCGCGTAACTCGGCGCGAACAAATCTATGCCCGATTTTATAACATGCGCTCCCAGCCGCGCACATGTTATAAAATCCAGGGTCGATGCGCGCAAGAGAGTGCACAATTGTGCGACTTGCGCGCGCCGAGCCACGCAGTCTGCCTCCGTTCCCTCCGTGGCTGCTCTAAAGTCAGAGCACCCTCAGAGGGAACTTTCCTTCCACATCCCCCCGCCCCTTCCCCTCCCTTCCCCTACCTAACCCGCCACCCAGCCCTACCTAGAACCCCCCCTTACCTTTGTTGAAGAAGTTACACATGCCAGCCGACGGCCAGCCCGCGATCCTGGGCACAGCGGCAAATGGCCACCGTGCCTGGAGGCTCAGGCCCCGCCCCGCCCCTTCCAACGGACTGCCCCAGACCACCCATGCCCCGCCCCTTTTTGCAAGCCCTGGGACATACGCGCAGGGGGAGGCAGGGGTAGGTTTTCGGGGGTTGTACGCATATCTTACGCACGCAACTCTTTGAAAATCTACCCCTAACTGTACTTACCACATCCCCTGGCAACAAATTCCAGAATTTAATTGTGTGTTGAGTGAAAAATAATTTTCTCTGATTAGTTTTAAATGTGCTACATGCTAACTTCATGGAGTGCCCCCAGTCCTTCTAGTACCTGAAAGAGTAAATAACTTACTCACATTTACCCATTCTAGACATTTCATGATTTTAAAGACCTCTCAGCCGTCTTTTCTGCAAGCTGAACAGCCCTAACCTCTTTATTCTTTCCTCATAGGGGAGCAGTTCCATCCACTTTATCATTTTGTTTGACCTTCTCTGAACCTTCTCCATCACAACTATATCTTTCTTGAGATGCGGCAACCATAATTGTGTACAATATTCAAGGTGCGGTCTCACCATGGAGCGATATAGAGGCATTTTGAAATCCTCCGTTTTATTCACCATTCCCTTCCTAATAATTCCTAACATTCTGTTTGCTTTTTTGACTGCCACAGCACACTGAGCTGACAATTTCATAGTATTATCCAGTATGTTGCCTAGATCTATTTCCTGGGAAATAGCTTCTACTATGGAACCTAAAATCGTGTAACTACAGCATGGGTTATTTTTCCCTATATGCATCATCTTGCACTTATCCACATTAAATTTCATCTGCCATTTGGATGCCCAATTTTCCAATCTCACAAGGTCCCCCTGCAATTTATCACAATCTGCTAGTGATTTAACTACTCTGAATAATTTTGTATCATCTGCAAATTTGATTACCTCACTCGTTGGATTCCTTTCCAGATCATTTATAAATATATTAAAAAGCACGAGTCCTAGTACAGATACTTGAGGCACTCCACTGTTTATCCTTTTCCACTGAGAAATGTGTCCATTTAATCCTACTCTCTGTTTCCTGTCTTCTAACCAGTTTGTAAGACATTGCCACCTATCCCATGACTTTTTACTTTTCTTAGAAGCCTCTCATGAGCCATTCAGCTTGCACTTTTTTTCAACCTGTACCTTCCAGTACAAAGGTGTATTATGTTGTTCAGCAGTGAGCATGTGTGAGCATGCGAGAGTGCATCTATGTGTGCAGAGGCATGCTAAGGGGCGGCGAAAGGGGCAGTCCTCCCCAGGTGGCAACAGGGAATGGGGTGCCATTACTTACCACCAGCAGGAAGGTCCTGCGGCAGCACAGAATAGTGACGTGGAAGGCAAAACCCTGCCAGAAAAAGCAAGGAGCTGCAGTGGCAGAGGCCAGTGGCACTGCCCGCATTTCCTGGAGCTGGTGCAGTGGTGCTCCGGAAACCAGTGGCAGAAGAACAGGCCCAGCATTGCCGCCACCAACCAAAGAAGGGAGAGTGGCCCTGTGAAAGTAAGTGCCAGTGTATGAGAGTGTGTATGAGGGTTTGTGTGTGTGTGTGAGTGTGTCTATGTATGACAGTGTGCATGTGTGTGTATGTGTGTATAAGGGTGTGTGTGTGTAAATGAAGGTGTGTGCGTATGTGTGTGTATATGAGGATGTGTGGGAGTGTATATGAAGATGTGTGTGTGAGGGTGTGTATGAGGGTGTGGGGTATGTGTGAGGGTGTTTGTGTGTGTGTATGACGGTAGGCATGTGTGTGTGTTTCCCTGTGGGTGCGTGAAAGGGTGCCTATATGAGGGGGTAGGGGTGAGAATCAGGAAGCATGTGTGTATGTGTGTATGTGCGGGGGTGAGTGGAATCGTGTGTGAGAGTTAAAAAGGAAGTGTGTATATGTGAGAGAGTGATGGAGGAAACTTGTGTGTCTGTTTCTCACACCCACACCCACACACACACACACACACTCAAGCTTCCTCTGACTCTTACCAAGTGTGCATGTATGTGAGAGACAGAGGAAGGTCAGGAGGGGGCTCTTGACCTCCCCAAGGCTTGCCAATAATCCCTGGGGGTCCAGCGGGGGTCCGGGAGCGATTTTGTTGTCGGCTGCCAGTAATCAAAATGGCGCCGATAGCCTTTGCCCATACTATGTCACAGAGGCTTTCGGCGCCATTGGTCAGCTCCAGTCACATGACAGGAGCACAAGATGGCGCCGATGGCCATGTGACAGGGGCTGACCAATGGCGCCAGTAGCCCCTGTGACATGGTAGTTCAGAGGCTATTAGGCACCATTTTAAAGAGCACGGCTTGCAGTAGCACGGGCACGGAGGGCAAATGGAACCCGGGACCCCGCTGGACCACCAGGGATTTACTTCGTAAGTCTTGGGGAGGGATCGGGATGGGGGGGGTAGTTTGTATGTATGTAGAAAACTGATTTTAAATGCTTGGGGTGGGTTTTTTTTAAACTTCTTTTGCCGAGTCAAAAAACGACCTGGCAGAAAAAAACGAAGCACATCTCTAAAAGACAGTGTGTATATGTGTGTGTGTCTCTCTCTCTCACACACACACATGCTCCTTCTGTCTCTCACCAAGGATGTATGTGTGTGTGTATGAGAGAGAGGGAGCATATTGGGCCAGATTTTAAAAACTATGGGGCGGATTTTAAGAGCCCTGCTCGCCTAAATCCGCCCAAATCCGGGCGGATTTAGGCGAGCAGGGCCCTGCGCGCCGGTGAGCCTATTTTACATAGGCCTACCGGCGCACAGAGCCCCGGGACTCGCGTAAGTCCCGGGGTTTTCGGAGGGGGGCGTGTCGGGGGCAGGACCGAGGGCAGCGCCATTTTGGGGCCGTGTCGGGAGCGTTTCGGGGGCGGGTCCGGGGGCGTGGTTACGGCCTGGGGCGGTCCGGGGCGTGGCCGCACCCCCGCACCCGCCCCCAGGTCGTGTCCCGGCGCGCGGGGATTTGGAGGCGTAAATCCCCCGACAAAGGTAAGGATGGGGTTTAGACAGGGCCGGGCGGGTGGGTTAGGTAGGGGAAGGGAGGGGAAGGTGAGGGGAGGGCAAAAGAAAGTTCCCTCCGAGGCCGCTCCGATTTCGGAGTGGCCTCAGAGGGAACGGAGGTAGGCTGCGCGGCTCGGCGCACGCCGGCTATACAGAATCCATAGCCTTGCGCGCGCCGATCCCGGATTTTAGCGGATACGCG
The DNA here is from genome assembly GCF_901001135.1 of Rhinatrema bivittatum. Taxonomy (NCBI): domain Eukaryota; kingdom Metazoa; phylum Chordata; class Amphibia; order Gymnophiona; family Rhinatrematidae; genus Rhinatrema; species Rhinatrema bivittatum. The sequence continues at coordinate 674,058,221 of NC_042616.1, read as the reverse complement.
CAGCTCCGCGCGTATCTACTAAAATCCCGCGTACTTTTGCTTGCGCCTGATGCGCCAGCAAAAGTACGTCTATTCGCGCGGTCTGAAAATCTACCCCTATGTGCGGGCATAGATTTGTGTGCGCAATGTTTGTGTGCGCAATGTTTGTGTGCGCAATGTTATAAAATCCAGGGTCGGCGCACGCAAGGGGGTGCACAATTGTGAAACTTGTGCGCGCCGAGCCGCACAGCCTTTCTCCGTTCCCTCTGAGGCCGATCTGAAATCGGAGAGGCCTCTGAGGGAACTTTCCTTCCACCCTCCCCACCTTCCCCTCCCTTCCCCTACCTAACCCACCCCCCAGCCCTACCTGAAACCCCCCCTTACCTTTAATTATTAATTTGCGGCTGTCTCCGGGCAGACGACGGCCGGCCCGCAATCCCGGGCACAGCAGCAAATGGCCGCTGTGCCTGGAGGCTCCGGCCCTGCTCCACCCCGGCCCGCATACTCCCCGCCCATTTTTTCAAGCCGCAGGACATACGCACGTCCCGGAGCTTGCGCGCATTGCCGAGCCTATGCAAAATAGGCTTGGTGCGTGCAGGAGACTTTTAAAAGGGTTACTCGCATATATTACGAGTGTAACCCTTTTAAAATCTGCCCCATTGTGTATGTGTGTGTATGTATGCATATGTGTGCAACAATCTTAGGATGGAAATGGAGAGCGAGAGATTTTTAAAATCCTTATTAGTTTTAATTATTGGGTGTTATTTGATATGTCTGCTGTTTTGAAATATTTTATCATTGTTTGGGAAATTTTAAAATTATATATTGAGGGGTGGAGTGCCAAAGAAGTATCCGCCCCAGGTTTTACTCAAGTAAATGCACTTTTCTAGAATAAGTGGGCTTTTGAAAATTGCTACAATATCTGGACTTACTTGAATAAGTGCACTTTACTCGAGTAAATGACTTTTGAAAATTCTATAATAGTATGTTAAATTTATGTGCGTAAATCCATGTGAAAATTACCCCAAATTAACAATTCTTGTTATAGTTGACCTGGGTGACAAAATAGGGCCTATGACTGTAGGCTTAGGAATTAGAAGGAAAAGCACTTATTTTCTTCCAAAAGATAAGAATGAGTTAACTTGATAAGTTCTCTGAGTTTTAAATTTCTTCAGTTGAGGCACTCTATATAAGCATAACAGATTTTAAAACTTGTGATAAAGTGCTGGCATCCTCTAAGTTTGCTTTGGGATGCTATCAATGTTTGCAGAGTGCTCTTACTGGAGGTTGATGACGAGTGGGAAATAGTATGGAAAAAGGACATACAGTCCTATACAGAACCTGCTCAAAGGACTATTTTTTGGAGTAAGACTTTGTGGATTTTGATGGCTACATCCCTTATTCAGAATCTGTATTTAATTGCTTATGGGGCAGCCTAGCCACTGGTAAACATCTCCAAACTGAGTGCTCAAGAAAATAATGAATGTCAAATTTTACCACATAGAGATGAGGACATTCTCACATGTTTTATATTTCTGTAATCAGGCAAGGATATTTCAGATGGGCATATGGGGAAGGATTAAGGATAGGGAATGTAAGTTTATAGCATCCCACATAAATTGTATGTTGCCAAAGCCACATAAGTTATGGCAATTTTCAAAGCAAATTTATGTGCATAAATTTGCTTTGAAAATTATCTCTAATAATCTGCATAAACAAACCCACACAAAGATATACTTGTTTTGGGTTTTTTTTGCATCGCATAATTTCCATACCATCTTTTTAAAATGAAAAGTTTGTGAATAAATGCAAACTCCTCAAGAGCCCCCCCCCCCCCACCCCAGATAACTTATCTTTAGTACATATAAAAATATTCACAAAATAGATTTTATGCATACTTTTGCATATACAAATCCCACTCAATTTTATGAGAAGCCTTTTACACATATAAACCTGTTTTATTATCGGAAAATTCTTTGTAAACTACCCTCATACTAAATATCCAATGTGAAGTTTCATTTCAAATTATTATTTATAAATTGATTACAATATGGAAGATATTTCAGCTTGTAATAAGGAATTAATAGATATTTACATGTTCTTATTTTACTATGTGTGGCCTTAAAACTCATCCTTAATAATTAGAAGGATAATGCCTTACTAGACATGCATATCTAGTGAAATATAGTATATTTGATTTATTTATTTATTTATAACTTTTTATATACCGGCATTCGTAAAAAACATCATGTCGGTTTACAGACAACTGAGAAAGGAAATTACAATGATAGGTGGAGAAAGGATAGGTAGTTAGAAGATGAGATAACTTTGCTGTAGAGCCAACGGGCGTCACAGTTAATAAACGGGGTTACATATAAATAACCAAATTAGGTAAAATTAGATAAAATTAGCCAAGATTAATTATATACAAGAGGAGGCAGTGTGGGGGATAGGGCGGGGGTGAAGCGCACAGGGGAGGCGGGGTGGGGGGTGGAACTGAACAAGGGGGCAGGGGGTGGCGATGGGAAGGAGAGATGGTAAAAGTATATAGGAAGCTGCAAAATGGATGGGGGGGGTGGTAAAGGTAAGGAGGGGGGAGGAGTGTGGGGGGCGGGGGGAAACTGTACAGGGGTGAGGGAAATGATGAGTGATGAGAAGTCACAGGCTAGGATTGTGAAGCATTGGGATAGGCCTGTTTAAATAACCAGGTCTTGATTTGATGTGCAAATATGAAGCTTTTGTAGTAAAAAATATAATAGACTAAAACAATTTCTGAAAATCTGGAAACCAAGAGATCATTATATATCCCAAGTGCCATAATTTCAACCTTTATTGTGTTATTATATAAAATATGTTGTACAATATGGTAGTAGCATCCTACCAGAAAGTTAGTTATGTTCACCAAATGTAAATTATATTAAGATAAATTATTATGAATTCAATAACAATATAATTAACAATTAACACTATAATTAAGTTGACTTAGAAAATAGCCACTTCTATTACTAGCATCAGTAGCATGGGATAGACTTAGCTTTTGGGTACTTGCCAGGTTCTTATGGCCTGGATTGGCCACTCTTGGAAACAGGATGCTGGGCTTGATGGACCCTTGGTCTGACCCAGTATGGCATGTTCTTATGCTCTTATGTTCTTAAAGATATATAAAAAAAGAGAAGAAAAATCAAAGGCAGAAAACCTTAAACAAATGTTTGTAAGGTGTTCAGTGAATAAGGAAAATGAATGTGTCCAAGGCAGAATTCCATTGCAAAAATAACTGAGAAATGGTCACAAACCTATTTACAGGGAAGGAAATACTTGAATTACAAGCTCAGATGAAAGTGTATTATTCAATGGAATCTGATGGAGTGCACTCAAGAATACTGAGAGAGCTGCAACCAAACAACAGGGACATAGTCAGACCATATTTTTTATTTTGGTCTTAATAAGGTGGAGCACTGTGCTAGTCTCACACTCTGCCCCCATTCCTAACACTATCCTATGTGGATCCTAACAATAGTGGCTAATATACCCTTTCATTTCCGGCAAACCTCTGTATCTTTTGTCTTTTCATTCTCGCCATGGCTTGGCTTTCTCTCCTTCTTCCTCTGTGGTTATAACAGTTATTTTATGAATGCTAATAATCTCTCAAGTTACTTTAGAACAATTGTGTAAACAGGCATCCAACCAAAAGGTGCTGAGAGGAGGGGAAGCTAATTACCTGATAAAGTAAACAGAAAGCTTTTGATGGTCTCAAATCTTTACAGGACTAGCCCAAGGACAGTGTTGTTTCTCTGTTCAAATTAGCCTCCTTAAAGGGCAGGGGATAATAGACTGGCAGTGATTCCAGTGCCTCGAGGTCCTCTAACTGTTGTACATCTAAGGGATGATTCAGATCTGACGTGATCCTGCTGCTAGGAGATGGAGCCTGAGTCAAATGTGAGGGGGCAGAAGCTCCTGAGGCCCCCTTGCAGCTGCACACCTGCCTCATAACACTCTTCATTTTATTATTGGAATTGCAAGGCTGAAAAGGTAGTCTCATTTTATAAAAATGGAAACAAGGAGGAGGAAGAAAAGTACAGATCAGTAGGTTTAACTTCAGTGGTGGGCAAAAATATGGAAATAATGCTGAAGAAAAGGATAGCTCAATACCTTGAAATGAGATACTCCAGGATCACAAACAATATTAAGGAAATTCATGCAAACAAATTTGATCAAGTTTGTCGATGACGTGACCAGAATAGTGGATAAGTGAAGAAGAGTAGATGTCTGCTTGGACTTCAGTAAGTACTTTGGCATAGTCCCTCTAAGTAGACCTGTGAGAAAACTAGTGATTATGAGAGAAGAATAAGATGTTTTTAACATGGGGTGAATATTCATGTTATGGTTTTGTAAGAATGTGAACTCTGGGCCAAGATGAGAGATGTCTCTGTCCACAGGGAGGAGCCCTGTGAGCCTCACCGTCGGTGGGCGTAGTCTCAGCAATGTAGGACACAGATGTAATGGAGACTTTATTAAGAAGAGAAGCAAGGTATAACCTGCAGAGCGGGAAATGTAATAAACACAGTTCTTGAGCAATAGGGTATACCCAGGGTGAACCGCTGATGAGAAGATCTGGTAGTGGCCCGCAGCGCGGGGTACACCAGGAGATTCCTTCAGACATGTGGAGATTACCTCAGAAGTGCAAATCCGGTAATGGCACACAGCGCAGGGTACACCGAGGATGACTGTACTGAAGACACAGATATAGAATAGTCTGAGATGCAGGAATCTGAAGTGGGCCTTGTAGCAATTGCGGCAACACACTGCTGCTCAGGATATGCTGGAATGATATCTACTGAAGAAGAACGGTAGTGGCCCGAGGCACGGGATACGCCGTCGGGAACCTCAGTAATGCTGGTATAGCAGACTTGAAGGTACTCACAATAGGAAGTTCCAGGAGAAAGTCCAAGGCAGGAAGGCACTCCGTGGAGTGGATAGCCAGATACGCAGAAGGACCCCCGTGGAGCGGGTACCCACCAGGACAGGATACTGGAACTGGAGATCCAAGAATGGAGCAGATTCAGCAATGAGAGAACTCCTTGCTAACTCATAGAAGCACAGGGCTGGTCAGTTTAAGTACAGCAGCGAGTTGACGTCATTTGGAGGGGATGCCCCTGAGGTTCCCGCCATGACATGTACAAAGGAGGCCCTTGCACGCACGCACGTGCCTTAGGTGATTCCAGAAGTAAGATGGTTGGCAGCACCCACGCCATCCCAGGAACCCCAGGGAGGTCGGCAGTGGCTGGTGGAGGCCACCATTCATCCTAGGATTGACGGTGCAGGGAAAAAAGAGGTGAGCATGAAAGGTTGCAGCCATCTGTGACTGACGGGCAAGGCCCCTCCCCGGGGGTTTTGGCTTCCTAGGATGTGACAGATGAAATTGTCTGATCAACTCCTTGTCGAGAATGTTGCTTGCAGGCTCCCAACTATTTTCCTCTGGTCCAAATCCTTCCCAGGATATGAGGTACTCCCAGCGTCTTCCACATTTTCATACATCAAGGGATCAAGGGTATCTTCCACCTGATAGGTAATGTCCTCTTCAGCGGAGAGAGGCTGAGGTTCAGGAGTCTTCCTTGAGAATTCTGACAATGAGCGGTTTTAGAAGAGAGATGTGGAAGGCGTTGTGGATTTTAAGAGAGGATGGTAACTGCAAGCTGTACGTGACTGGGCCCAGGCGGCGAAGTATTGTGAAAGGACCTATGGACTGGGGCACAAATCGAGCTGAAGGCAGTTTTAGGCAAATGAAGCGGGTACTGAACCATACCTTGTCCCCGGGTTGTAAATGATGAGCTGCTCTATGATGGGCATCATAGAATCTTTTCACTTGCTGCCCCACTTTCTGAAGAAACTCTTTAGTGTGTTCCCAAAGCTGATGTAGTTCTTGCGCTGAGGCCTGGGCTGCAGGAGAAGATACTGACAAAGGCATTGGTAAATGAGGTAGAGGTTGAATTCCATAGATGAGTTGAAAAGGTGACGATCCTGTGGATGCTGAAGGATGGGAATTCAGCACAAATTCTGCCCAAGGGAACAACTCAGACCAGTCGCTTTGCTGGAGTTGACATAGGAGCGGAGAAACTGCTTTAGCTTGCAGTTCGTCCTCTCAGTCTGTCCATTAGCTTGCGGATCATAAGCTGATGTAAGATCCAGAGATATATCAAACTTTTTGCAGAGAGATCTCCAGTATTTTGCTGTAAATTGAACCACTTGGTCAGAGAGGAAGTGCTTTGGCATGCCATGCAGACAGAAGACGTGACGGATGAATAACTTCTCTAATTCTGGAGCTGATAGTAACCCGGGTAGTGCCACAAAATGAGCCATTTTCGAAAAACAATCTACAGTGACCCAGATGGTGTTGCCACTGGACACAAATCGACAATAAAGTCTGGGGCTATATGCGTCCACGGTTCGCTAGGAGTGGGCAGAGGTTGGAGAAGTCCCCAAAGATGACCGGCAAGTGGTTTCTGTCTTGTGCAGGTAGGACATGATTCCACGTAAGCCCGTACATCTTCTTTCATAGAGGGCCACCAGTAATATCTTTCATAGAGGGCCACCAGTAATATCTTTGCAGGGTGGTCAATGTTCTGGATTGGTCAGGGTGACCTGCAAGGAGTGAGTCATGGGCCCATCTGAGGATCTTTTTAAGGCGTGTCCGGGGTACCACTATCTTTCCAGCTAGAACCGTGTGAGTGGCTGAAAGAAGTACCCTAGTAGGGTCAATGATATGGCGCGGAGGATCCGGGATATCTTCCGGTGAAAATGAGTGGGAGAGAGCAATACAGGAGGCAAGGCACACAGAAGAATGGAATAATAGAAGAACAGAAGAACTGAAGACAGAAGACTGACAACAGGAACTGATGAACAGGACAAGGAGCACCAGAAGAATGAAGATACTGAAGACACTAGAACAGGAACACTGAGACAACTCACAATGCTCAGGCAGTAGAGAGAACTGTTGCTGAGGTGAAGACTGAAGGGAGGCAAGAGCCTTTTTTTTAGGCCAGAGGCTGTGACATCATTGGTGGGTACCGCAAAGGATTTCCCACCATGGGCCCTCTAAATCTAGGGAAGTCAGGTGCATGTACGCCTGGAGAGACTGGAGAGTAGGGATGTGCAGAGCAAAAGTTTAAGTTCATATGTCCATATGTCCAAAGGGGGTCCCATTTGCGGTCAATATGGACATAAACAGAATTCAATGAGTTGAGTATATGTCCATATGTGCAAATAAAAATTTAAACCCCTCACCCTCCTTAATCCCCCCCCCCAAGACTTACCACAACTCCCTGGTGGTCCGGCGGGGTCAGGACGCCATTTCTGACCAACTTTGCAAGGAGCACGTGACGTCGGCGTCCCGTCGGAGTGACGCGGCGTCACGTGATTCCCCGCGAGTTCCCTCCGGCACCCTCGTTCGGCCCAAAAGGAACTTTTGGCCAGCTTCGGGGGGCCTCCTGACACCCCCAAGCTGGCCAAAAGTTCCTTTTGGGCCGAACGAGGATCCCGGAAGTGACCCCGCGGGGAATCACGTGACGTCGGCGCCACGTCAGAGTGACGTGGCGTCACGTGATTCCCCGCGAGTTCCCTCCGGCACCCTCGTTCGGCCCAAAAGGAACTTTTGGCCAGCTTGGGGGGGCCTCCTGACCCCCCCAAGCTGGCCAAAAGTTCCTTTTGGGCCGAACGAGCGTTCCGGCGCGAACCCGCGGGGAATCACGTGACGCCGCGTCACTCCGACGTGGCGCTGACGTCACGTGCTCCTCGCAAAGAATTTCAGAAATGGCGTCCTCACTCCTCGCTGGATCACCAGGGAGTTGTGGTAAGTCTTTGGGGGGGGGGATTAAGGAAGGTGAGGGGTTTAAATTTTTATTTTGGATCAACAATCGCGATTTCCAACTTATTCAACATAGCTATGTTGAATAAGTTGGAAATCCGATCGTTTATGTCTCATCACTTTTTTAAGTTAAAAAAAAAAAATAAGTAGCATTTTAGATTTATGTTCAATACGAATGCACACCCCTACTGGAGAGTGTGTTGGTGGGCATGATGAAGCTTGGTGGCTTGACGCGCGGCTGCACGGCTGTTCACCAGTGGCATCCTGCCATGCATCGCATCAGGGGTCTTGGATCTAGAGGAGTGTAGCGGCCTGCCATGTGGCTGTACAGCTGTTCCTTGAAGGCATCGGGCTCAGAGTTAAGTGTGGTAGTTCACGGGGCAGACCCACGGGCTGCCAAACGCAACAGTCAATAAGTACACACTAGACCTGTTCTTATAGTGGCAAAAAGTTAGGGACAGCAGGCTGGTTGAATATAGGCCATTCAGCAGAGAACAGCCCTTTGCTATTCTATACAGTCCCTTATAGGAGTTGAGGGGATGACAGTTCCAACAGTGCCCAAGGTGGCAAAATCCTAAATCTGACATTGACAGAACAAGAGGGGAGGAACTGGAATAGGGAGTAGAACGGTTTTTCTTTGTTCTATCCCTTTCAGTTTCAGCCTTCTGCTGGAGCACAAAGCAGAAGGCTTCAGACAATTTTCAGCTGGCCTGCTGTGCCCCATACACACACACACAAACACACACAAACACACACGCACACACACACACACACACACACATATACAAGACTTTTCTTGCCTAGGCACAAGCCTAGTTTGCCTCTTGAAAAATTTAGGCCTACACAGTTAGTAGGCAGATCTGGACAAATTTGGTAAGTCTAAAGGTTCTTCTCTGCCAATAACTACCTTGTTAATTCATGCCTATCCTATTATTACAAATAAGGAAACAGAGAATGATCCTCCTATATATATTACTTAGTATATATATGATGGTATGGATGACAAGCATTAAAAATAGCTGGCCATAAATCTTTAAGAATATACCTACTCTTTGCCAGGCTTATATAATTCAAAATCGAAATCATATGCTCAATAGTTTTTTTTTCTTTTCTTGACCAACCATGCCTGAGGGAGAATGTTGCACTGACCAGCAGTAGAAGGAAGATGGGATTTTGACAATCTATTTGTGGCACCATCTCCTTGGGCATTGATATCAGGATAGCCTACCCTAATATGTCAATAAGTATATTCTTACATATGTCATATACATTAGAAAATACTTCCTTCTTATTTTACCACTAGCTGTATGCTACATGAAGTACTTATAGGGGCGGATTTTCAGAGCCCTGCTCGCGTAAATCCGCCTAAAACCGGGCGGATTTACGCGAGCAGGGCCCTGCGCGCCGGGAAGCCTATTTTACATAGGCCTCCCGGCGCGCGCAGAGCCCCGGGACTCGCGTAAGTCCCGGGGTTCTCGGAGGGGGGCGTGTCGGGGGCGTGTCGGGGGGCGGGCCCGGTCATCGCGGCGTTTCGGGGGCGTGTCGGCAGCGTTTTGGGGGCGGGTACGGGGGCATGGCTATGGCCCGGGGGCGTGGCCGCGCCCTCCGTACCCGCCCCCAGGTCGCGGCCCGGCGCGCAGGAGTCCCGCTCGCGCGCGGGGATTTACGCCTCCCTCCGGGAGGCGTAAATCCCCCGACAAAGGTAGGATGGGGGTTTAGACAGGGCCGGGCGGGTGGGTTAGGTAGGGGAAGGGAGGGGAAGGTGAGGGGAGGGCAAAGGAAAGTTCCCTTCTAGGCCGCTCCGATTTCGGAGCAGCCTAGGAGGGAACGGGGGTAGGCTGTGCGGCTCGGCGCGCGCAGGCTATACGAAATCGATAGCCTTGCGCGCGCCGATCCAGGATTTTAGCCGATACGTGCGACTACGCGCGTATCTACTAAAATCCAGCGTACTTTTGTTTGCGCCTGGAGCGCAAACAAAAGTAGGCTGTTCGCGCTCGTCTGAAAATCTACCCCATAATGTATTCTTCCCTTTTATTTTCTATTATCATATGAAACACAGTTATGGATATTTTGTAGAATGTTAGAGAACAAGTCCAAAATATAATTTTGGTCCAAGGTAATGGACAGAAATCTGACACTACCCTAGAAAATCTGAAATGACAATATCTTTATAATCTGTAAAGGTCCTGGGGATGAACTGCTACAAAGAGTATACTGAGAGGCAATGAAGATCTATCTCCAACCTTTCATATGAAATCAGTAGGACTGTAAACAGGATGTAAATAGTAGGGTTTGTTCACTATTGTGACTGCCTACTTCATTTTCTGCATGCTACTGAACCCACTGAACATCATGACAGTTGACTTAGACCTCACCAAGACAGTCCCAGCGACTTTACAAACTGTTCCTCCAAGTTCTTTGTATATAAATTGTATTCTCCCTGTTCATTGTAAGTTATTATCCAAGTTGCACTCACCCTGTTCTATGTAAGACATTATTCTTTATATTGTCATTGTAATTGTTGAAATGTGAACCGAAGTGATTAGTAACTTTGTTACCTGAACTGCGGTAAATAAATAAATACATAAATAAATGCTACTTAGTCTGTGAGTTTGCAGTTTACAAGGAAATGTTTTGTATTTTGGTGAATCCTATATATTAGATTTGCAAGTGAATCTGTTGTTAATGCATATCAGTACACTGGTGAGGATTTCCTCATTCTACTGTTATTATAATATAAATTAGGACTTTTTCAAACAGCCTGCCTAGTGGATAAAGTCTGCAAGTACATTGTAAACGTGGACTTTTAAGTTTGCTTTGATAATACTCAGGTAATTAGTACACTACATGCACACATTCATTTATGTAAAATTACACCTCTTCAGAGTCTGCAACTTATACATACATATTTATGTGCATACTTTTAAAAATTAAAAAGTATAGGGTAATTTTCAAAAGGAGTTATGCATGTAAATGTAACTATTTTTGTAGCAATTTTCAAAACCTATTTGCTCGAATAAAGTGCACTTACACGAGTACATCTTATGGTCAATTCAATAGTGTATATTGTAGCAATTTTCAAAAGCCCACTTACTTGACTAAAGCGCATTTACTTGAGAAAAACCTGCATAAGTACTGAAACTGCCTAAACTCCACCCTCCAGGACTGCCTTTCCTCAGCTCAAATTAAAGTAAATACTGAACTGGGTTACATGCATGCTTTTATATGCAGGGAGATCAAGTCAATTTTAAACAGTCATTTACATGCAGAAAACCATGTTTTATGCATATAAGTGGCTTTGAAAATTTACCCCTCATGATGATTGTTGACATGTGAATATAGTAGGCTGTGATTGAGGATTATTAACCTAGCACCAATGAGAACATCTCCTGCCTTTTGCATGAATATCATACTGAACAAAAAAGTCCATGCTTCATTATACTAATGTACTGATGCTATTTCTAAACAAAGACTGTAATAGCATTAAACCCAATGTTAAAATATATATGTTGCAATATAACACTTTGTTCATCATTGTTTTCTATGCTCCTTCATAAGTATAAATTCTGACAATTTTTCCACAGTACCATTGTTTTCACAAATATATTATATATTGCATAAAAAAGATTGTATTTCTTACCCCACAGACTCATCATGATTATAAGATGAAAACACAAAAAAACAAAAACAAAAATCACATGGGATAGACTAATGATTTGATTTCTGTTTGCTATTTCATGTTTTGTTTATTTTTTTAATGGCAATATTTTATATGAATACAGATAATTTACTTGAACTTCTCGTGTTATTTTGGCATATTACTATTATATCTCATAAACTGTTGACTGTGTGCCATGGGTAAAGAAAGACAATAGAAAAAGAAACATAAAGCAACTATATAAACGTATATGCATCTTAATAATCAAATGGCAAAGAAGGCTTTTTAAGTGACAGTCCAAACCATTCAAAAAGTGACATTAGAGATTGTAGTTACTAATGAAGACTGATTCTTATAAACAGATGGCTAGGAAAGGAGCACACATAGGAGTTGCCATTTCACCCAAGTCAACCGAATAGGTTGATCCAGTTTTGATTTTGTCCCATTGCATTGATGGAGCTGCAGTTCTGATTGTCCCATTGATATCCCTTAGATAGAATGGGAGAACTGGGCCCTCCCACCCAGCATCGCCTTGTTCTTTGTTAACCTGGTGCCAGATGGGAGGTTCCCCAGCCATTCCCTTCCCGCACTTACCCTCTCTGTAGGGGGAAAGGGAGGCAGGCCATGCTGCGCGCCGACAGCAACAAATCCCGCGTCTTGTGGGATTTTGGGAGAAGAGGCTGCGTGCACATCATCGACGGGATGCACGTACTGGCAACGCGACACGCACATTATTGTGCGCATCATCGTGGGGGGGGAGAAAATCGGTACCACGTGATGACGTCCGCGGGCTGATTTAAAGGCCCGGCCCGTCACCCGAGGAGCCATTTGATGGGGGCAGTTCCACATCAGTGCCGGCATCTGTGATTGCATGTGGGCGGCTTAACCATGCGGTCGGGTGGCTCAGTCCTGCACAGGCACACTGCACGCTCGACATGATCCGACGTCTGAGTTCAGCACCACAGACAGACACAACAAATCAACAAAGACAAGCTCCAAACCCAGAGAACAAGAGCCTTCACTGCAGAGTGGCCTGATGGGAGCCATGTAACCTCTTGCACGGAGAAGGAGTTTACATAGCCAGACCAAGGTGAGCCAAAGCGCATTTCTGGAATCGAGGGGAGCGAGTGTCGTGGGGAACGTGCCTGCGGGTGAGCGAGGTCCCAAAATGGTCGAGCCAGGCCGAAGATGTACCATGCAGAAGCAAGACAGCGTTCCAAGGCAGTCGGAGAGGGAAGGCAGATTGGACCATCGTGGATTTACATGGTCCCGAGGGAGAGGCGGACAAGCAGCACCACAGGGCCGTCGCAGCATGCAGCTGGGAGTGGCGCAGATGGATGAAGCATCACTGTGTCTCTCGTCCAGCGCTCATGCAGCAGTGGTTATTCAAATGCCACAAGTCAATACACACCCTTCAGGCACCGCCATGATCGCAACGGTGGCAGAGGGACCCCAGACATCTGAATTCGATGGGCATGGATGATCCGCAGCAGCCGGGTGTAGTTTTTGGACTGGACCAGCCTGTGGAGGAACATTTCCACCAGCTACGGGGGACCCGTTTGCTCATCTGGCTTCATGTGGCCGGGGCAGCAACAGATGCAACCATGGACCCCAGGGGCAGGCACACTACTGAGTGGCATTCAGATGGCTTCCGAGATTCCAGCTGCGCAATGGCCAAATGGTCACTTTAAGGTGCAGTACTTCTACGATAAATGTATGCCTATGGGGTGTGCGACATCATGCACATCTTTCGAATTGTTTAGTTCCTTTCTGCACTGGGTCATCAAACAGCGGGCCGGAATCCTGAACGTCATTCATTATCTGGATGACTTCCTGTTCGTTGGCCCAGAGGGGTGCAACACTTGTGCCACACTGTTAGGTGAATTCAGGTGATGACTGCGGAGTAGGGGTGTGCATTCGTTTTAAACTTATATGTAAAACGCTACTTTTTTTTTTTTTTAACTTAAAAAAGTGATGAGGCGAAAACGATCGGATTTCCAACTTATTCAACATAGCTATGTTGAATACGTTGGAAATCGCGATCGTTGATCCTAAATAAAAATTTAAACCCCTCACCCTCCTTAATCCCCCCCAAGACTTACCAAAACTCCCTGGTGGTCCAGCGGGGAGTCAGGAAGCCATTCCTCTATTCCTTTGCGAGGAGCACGTGACGTCCGCGTCACATCGGAGTGACGCGGCCGTCACGTGGTCCACCGCGGTTCCGCTCCCGAACCCCTCGTTGGACACAAACGGAACTTTTGGCCAGCTTGGGGAGGTCAGGAGGCCCCCCCAAGCTGGCCAAAAGTTCCGTTTGTGTCCAACGAGGGGTCCGGGAGCGGAACCGCAGTGGACCACGTGACGGCCGCGTAACTCGTGACGCGGCCATCACGTGCTCCTGACCCCCCCAAGCTGGTTCCGCTCCCGGACCACGTGACGGCCGCGTCACTCCGACGTGACGCAGACGTCACGTGCTCCTCGCAAAGGAATAGAGGAATGGCTTCCTGACTCCCCGCTGGACCACCAGGGAATTTTGGTAAGTCTTGGGGGGGGATTAAGGAAGGTGAGGGGTTTAAATTTTTATTTAGGGAACCGGTGCACGTATGGACATAGACTCAACTTATGGAATTCTCCATATGTCCATATTGACCGAAATTGACCCCCCTTTTCGACTTATGGACTTATGAACATAAACTTTTTGTCTGCACATCCCTACTGCGGAGTTCGGAGTTCCATTAGCCAAGGATAAGACTGAGGGTCCCTCTATGATTCTGCCCATCTTGGGTATCGAGTTGGATTCTCAGGTGATGGCATCCAGACTACCGGCCGGCAAGCTAGCCAAGCTGAGGTAAATGATTAGGAATGCAGCAAAAAACTTGACGTTAGAAAGCATACAGTCACTCATCGGCAGCCTTAATTTCACGTGCTGGGTCATCCCCACAGGAAGGGTATTTTTACGCAGATTATCATTAGCTACAGTGGGTATTAGCAAGGCCCATCATTTTATTCAGGTGTCCTCAGTCATTAAGAAGGATTTGGAAGTCTGGGCCAAATTTTTAGACAAATACAATGGAGTATCAATATGGCAGGACCCCCCGGTTTCTAATCGTGACTTGGACATTTATTCTGATGCTTCAGGCAGTTGGGGATTTGGTTTGTACTTCCAAGGTTCATGGTGCACTGAGCCCTGGCCGGTTTCATGGAAGGAAAGGGGATTGACATGGAACATAACCTTCCTTGAGTTATTTCCTATACGGGTTGCCCTTGTGATATGGAGTGAGCGTTTAACCAACAAAAGAATAATATTTTGTTGGGGTAACCGAGCTGTAGTCGATGTCATTGAAAGGCATTCAGTGAAGTGCTCTCTGGTAGGCGAGTTAGCTAGTGAGATAGTCCTCCACTGTTTCCGCTTAAACACAGCTATCAGGATGCGCCATGTGCCAGGAGTAAGCAATGGTGTGGCTGATACTTTGTCACATGCTAAATGGGATTCATTTCGCATGCAGGTTTGAACCGCAGACGAGAAAGCCACAAAGTTCCCGGAATGCCTATGGACCATTGGGACATGACAACCAGGGAATTGCTGTGCAGAGCTGTAGCTCCTGCTATGTGGGCCTCCTATTCTTGAGGATACAAGCGCATGCAGGCATTTTTTAAGGGCTTGGGTTAGGACAGGTTCCGGCCTCGGCTAGTATGATAGTGCAGTACATTGCAAGGGCTAAAGAAGCAGCAGTCTCCAGGGGCACACACAGTAGTTAAGCACCTCGCTGGATTTGCCTTTTTTGCCAAGGCGCTAGGGTGGGGTGACCTGACTAGAGCTTTCTTAGTAAAGAAAATGATAGCCGGATGGAGCCGAGGGGTGGGTCATGTGAAGAACAGCAGGAAGCCCATCACGCACTAGTTACTTGTGTAGCTATGGAATACTCTACCTGATGTTTGTAGTTCAGCATTTGAGATTTACCTATTTAGAGCTGCCTTCTCACTGGCTTTCTTTGGGACATTGAGGGTTAGCGAATTGGAAGCAGCCTCTAAAGCCGACTCTGGGTGCAATGGCCTACTGGTAAAAAATGTCCGTAATGGGATGGGGCGGTAACAGTCATGATACATCACTCAAAAACTGATCAGGAGGGCAGGGGAGTCGCACTGTGTCTAAGAAAGGTCAAGTCTCAGATCACTTGTCCCTTAAGCAACCTCGAGCTTTATTTGGCGTGCAGAGCCACAGGCAGGAATCATCTGTTGAGACTCGCCTAGAGAGCACCGCTCACGAAGTATCAGTTCACGGCGGTGATCAAGAAGGTCTGGACCCATTTAGGTTTCAAGCTCGCCAAGTTCGGTACTCACTCATTTCGGATCAGTGCAGCAACCAACCCAGCAAGGGCAGGATTAAGCTTGGAAACAATACAGAGGATAGGGAGATGGAAGTCGGCAGCGGTTAACCTGTACATTAGAACCAGGGTCGAGGGCAATGAACGATATAGTCATTTATGTTGCAGGTGAACCCAATGGGAGAAGGACCAACTGGATCATCAGACACTCCTTCATTCATTGGGCAGCCAGGAGGGTGAGTGAGAGGCCTTACAGGATGCACCTGGAACTGGCACTGAATGGAGTTCACATAGAATGGATCGGTCATTGTGGTATGAACGGGAACAACTGTTACCACTGATGCGGAATGACGCAGCTGCTCATGCTCAGCTGCAAGTCATTGAAATTCACTTGGGCGGCAACGACTTTGGCAGGGTACCTACCAGACAGTTGCTGAAGGACATTAGGGAAGACCTCAAGTTAATAGCTGCGATGTTTAGAAACACTTGCTTAGTATGGTCCGATATCATACCACAGAGAAATGGTGTGATTCGAAGCTATGGAACAGGGGGTGCTGGAAGTTGAATCGGCACATAGGCGCATGCATACATAGTCTGGGGGGGGGGTCATCATATTCAGCACAAGTGGGCAGACATGTAATGCGAAGGATTGTACTGAGATGATCTCGTTCGCCTGTACGATATTGGGCAGGACATATTTAATAATTCCCCGCAGGAAGAGTTGGAGGCATGCCTGTGGAATTAAGACAAGATAGCCGCAGTTATTTTTTTTAGGGGGCATGAGGCAAGTCACCAACTACCTCATGCTGGTGGGGGGATATCTGAACCAGGGTGGCACGGCAATGTAATGCCGGAAGTTCCAACTACAAAAATGGTGGATTAAGTCCAGTGTAGGACAACTGTCAACAGGTTGGTGGCACAATGGGTGCCCCAAGGTGTAGTCCCCCTTGCTCGATGTGGCGGGGGGGGGGGGGGGCAGTTGCACCATGCCGTTTGCTCGAATGCGGTGGGTGGTTGATCTTCACCTGGCTCGGGTATGTCAGTTATCAGTTATGTTTTGATTAATATAGCTGTGGCCTTTTCTTACTCACTACAGTGTCCCGTGATTGATTGAGGTGGGGAAAGGGACACATGGGCTATCGGGGAGGGGCAAGAAGGTGGGCAGTGTGCAGGGCGGAAGAGTGTTGTAAGATTTCAAAAAGGGGTGGAATGTGGACGTAGTCTGGGTGGACATGGGCGTTTCGGGCATGAACCTGAAATGTGCACATAAATATTTTCGCGATCTGGCATTCACCAAGGCCCCCTATGTCCATATCGATGATGTATACATTAAAAAAAAAAGAAGAATAGACAGATCTGTGGGGTTTTAAGTGTCAGGTCTAACTGGGGAGAGTGAAGGCTATTAAACTAGGGGGGGGGGAGGTTGGAGGTCCAATCTCTTAACTGGGCTAACAGGGGACAAACTGGTAAAACTCGGTTAGCCTTGGCATACGTCCCTTTTAAAATTCTCAAATTTACATGGTAGAAGAGGCATTTGTGCACACTTCCATGCAGCCACTTAAAATTTGGCACACATGCCAATAGGCAGGCTATTTTAGAACATGAATGCATAGGTTTGGGAGGAGGAATAGCCTAGTGGTTAGAGCAGCAGGATACAAACCATGAGATAAAGGTTTGAGTCCTGCTGATGCTCCTTGTGACTTTGGGCAAGTCACTTTACCCTCCATTGCCTCAGGTACAAAACTTAGATTGTAAGCCCTTTGGGGATAGGGAAATACCTACAGTACCTGAATGTAAACTGATGTGATATCTCAGATTGAATGTTGGTATGTAAAAATAATAAATAAATATGTTATAAAATGGCTGTGTGCCTGGGCACAGGGCAATGTATGTGTTCCAATTTGAGCCTCACCCCAGTTTGAAAGTTACTGTTCCAGATTGTAAGGCCTCTGGGGATAGGGAAGTACATGACCTAGAGTACCTGAATATAATCCACTTTCAAGTACCAAAAAGTAGAATCAAATAAATAAAATAATGGCAGATAAAGACCATAAGGTCCATCTGATCTGCATATTTTCCTTTTCTGTTGCAGTACCACTTGTTCACTGGCTTTATCTTCACTTCCTCACTGTAAGCATCCTTGGCATTTATCCCATGATTTGTTAAAATTCTAAGACTGATTTGCCTTCTCTATTTTCCTTGGGAGGCTGCTCCATATATCCACTACCCTTCCTATGAAAAAATATTTCTTATATTACTCCTCATTGGAGCCTCATAATATACTCCTGCAATCCTTCAAAGAAAGAGCAATTACATGTGAGAGGGTCTGGTACCTGAGTTAGCTAAATGCATGTCTCTTTATAGGGTTCCAATGAATTTGGATCAAGCAGATGGTGTACGAGACCCAGTCCCAGAGGCAAGGAGAGTGTAAACCATCCTGAGCAGGATAGAAATCTCACTGTAAGAGAATCCTTTTATGACCCTCTCTGACTGCTATCACCTCACTGCCCACAAATTTAAAAAAGAAAAAGAAAGAAAGAAAATAGGAACTCACTCTTAAGATATATTTCATCCAACAAAACTTTTATTTTATGGTGTTACTTCCAGAAGTCAGAGTACCGGTATATAAAATATACACATCATTGATTTGATCAGAAAAGATAGACTTCCACAGTTATGATAACATGTTAATGATGGCAGAAAAGTACCAGATGGCCCATCCAGTCTGCCGAGCAAGCTTCTTATTGTAGTATCTGTCTCTCCATGCAGTTGTGCTGTAATAGTTACAAAAATATAGAAATGTTCAATGCACCCACTCTACAACATCTATATGCACTTTTACTTAAAAAATCTTCTCCACTCTCCACTTCAATAAAAGAAGGTACACTCGGTGAATACCATTACTTCTTACTTCAATCACTGTTTCTCTCTTTAAATTAGGAGGCCATGATTTTCACAGCCTTAGCATAACATATACCATATTAGATGCATCAGTACTCACTGGATAATTCTATAACAGTTCAGAATCTCTTCCCAGTGCCCATCCAATGAATTGAAAGGGATTTCCCTAATGTTCCCAGCTATCACTTTCTAATGCTTCCTCACTCCATTTTCTCCCCACCGACTGTGGGATCTCTATTTCTGGGACTCAGGTTAGGTCCCCTGTTTGCTTCTTCTTGAGAAAAAACATCTTTCCATCTCAGGCCTTTCCCCTTGAGGGGTAGAGCTCTTTCAGGGCTTTCGCAGAAAAGGGGCCACCCTGGGTGAACCCATATCTCCTTCCAACTCCTACCTCCAAATCCTAAACCCAGCATTTTATAATGGAGGAAAACTCCCTCTACAGGATGTCACTCTATATCCTTCTTAAAGGAGATATTACCCATACAAACAATTAACCACTCTTCCCACATTTATATAGTGCAAATACATAGAGTAATTTTTTACTAGAAATGATGCCATCAAGTGGCTATTCAAGATACTACACTCCCCATACTATCCACTGAGCAGTAACTGACCGTTTCTGCTCTCCTATAGTATAACCACACCCCTTCATTCCACAGATTCATCTTTGCACACAAATAGAGTTTAAGTAGTCTCTCCCACCCAGAATCCTTTCCACAAATTGTCTTTGTGTCAAAAAGAACCCTTTCTTGGGAGACCCATCAGAACTTCCTTTCTACACAAATATTTCCTCTGAGACATTTATACCTTTGAGTTATATGAATGTCATTATACTATCATTTCTCCACCACCAACTCCCTTCCCATCTTTCATTCCAACTAGGGCATTTGCATGTAAACACTGGGCTAGTATCGCCTCGCAGGACCACAAAGAATACACCTCAAACAAGGATCAAGCTGTTACTTCTCCTCCACTGATTTTCAACTATTCTAAAAGTCCAGAATTCCCTGTCAGGGGGGAGGTTACATCCTAGGACCTGTGCATTATCCCATAGTTAATTCAGCATTAAAGTCTCTTGTATACAGTAGTAATAATAACATTGTTGAAAACAGCAATAATAACAACACTAAAAGCATTTAGTGGTTTCCAACTGAACTTTTATTGATTAATGATGGAAAGTTGATACAAATGTTCAGTTACAAGTTCCAGTTATTTACAAACATTTTTACAGCTTCGGATTTTCTAATAAATTTGTGCTATCAACCGATTTGTCTTCTTCTTCATCCATTCCAATTAGCGAGGTAGTTTTGGAGTTTCCTTGATGGATAGGATAATCTTTTTCCAATGTAATTGTTTTCAAGTTAAGTCCCATTTCATACCTTAGTTCAGTTGTGTGGTCATGCTCCTTTCTTCCCTTGTTTGTACCAGGATGGTTCCTCCATACGCCTCTCTTCAGCATCTTGATGATATGGATGTGGTTAACACCAGATGGGTGCCACAGATCTTCTTCTCCTTCTCTTTTTTCTCCCAGGAATGAGCCCAGATTCATTTCTTCACAGGACTCCTAATAATCCATCTGTGCTGTCTAGTTGAGAGATACCACTCTTCTTCCCTAAATCACACTGAACCCCTGGGCCATAAGGTATTCAGATAGGTTGTAAAAAGAAAGTCTTAGAAAAAGAGAAAATTAAAAGAGAGAAAAGAAGGCTGGACAAACTTTCTCCTCCAAAAAGCAAAAGGTTCCCAAGGAGACATATTCAGATTAGGCAAAGGCATCCTTCCTACTTGTCTATACCCAGGCCTCAGCCCTAATGACCCAAGGGCCCTTTCCCAAGGAAAAAAAACAACAACTAATCAGGGAACAGCAGAGTGAGATAACTCAAAAGTCTGGTGGCAGAGGTTTATTTACTGTAAGAGCTCACCATCTCAGATTCCCTCATGGGGGAGCAAAAACTTCTGTTCCCCTTGTAACAAATGGAACAATCCTCTATAGTAGAGGATCCTTTTACTTTTAGTCCTCTACACATATTTAGGGCCTTATGTCTAACTTCATAGGACTTTTTGATGTAGACTTTTTTCCATACTACTTCTCTGGACTGCCTTTCATTGAAAATCGTAGTCAGTGTTTAAAATTAAGGAATAATAATAATAATTTTCTAAGGTTATGTGTTAGAATAAAACAAGCAATTTTATTGAAGAGTACTTTATTATTTTACTCCACAATGAAATTTAAAAATAAAATGTGAAAATGACTCCTATAGTGACTGGCCCAGGGGCTCAGCTGAAAAGTGCTAATCATGACCATGTGGAAGGTCCTTGGTCCAATCCCCATTTTGGGGATTCTGCTCCCCAGGTTGGCTGGGGCTAAGGATGCTACAGAAAAAATATTCACAGTGCATGGCCAGTAGGAAGTCATAGTCATTTCTTTGTATTTCTGGAGGCTGGATTCAAGGCCCATGACTCCTGGTTTCTAGAAGGAGCCCAGGTACATTACTCTAGGCTGAGGACCATTGCCACGATGACCTGACCAGGTATGTTGGAGGGAAGGATATACTATAAATAGGGGAAACCTCCCCCGATAGTTGCACATGAAGTTTCATGGCACCAGATCCCAGCCTTGATTTCAATTGAGCTGGAAGGTCAAAGGAGCTGGAGGAAACTTCCAAGTCAAACCAAAACTAGTCCCCTAGGAAATATGGGGAACTATGCAAGCGTGCAGCATTCTTGCAAGAACTTCTTCTAGTCTTAGACAGGAGAGAATATGTATAAGAACATAAGAACATAAGAAATTGCCATGCTGGGTCAAACCAAGGGTCCATCAAGCCAAGCATCCTGTTTCCAACAGAGGCCAAACCAGGCCACATGAACCTGGAAATTACCCAAACACTAAGAAGATCTCATGCTACTGATGCAATTAATAGCAGTGGCTATTCCCTAAGGGCCTGATTTTAAAAAGCATTTACTCGAGTAAAAACCAGGTTTACTGGGGTAAATTCACTTTACTTGAGTAAGTGGGTTTTTGAAAATTGCTACAATATATGCCATTGACTTGTCTATAGGATTTGCTCACATAAGTGCACTTTACTTGAGTAAATGGCTTTTGAAAATTGCTACAATAGTAGCTACATTTACGCATGTAACTCCTTTTGAAAATTACCCCCTTAGTAAACTTGATTAATAGCCGTTAATGGACTTCTCCTCCAAGAACTTATCCAAACCTTTTTTGAACTCAGCTACACTAACTGCACTAACCACATCCTCTGGCAACAAATTCCAGAGCTTTATTGGGCATTGAGTGAAAAATAATTTTCTCTGATTAGTCTTAAATGTGCTACTTGCTAACTTCATGGAATGCTCCCCCTAGTCCATCTATTATTTGAAAGTTTAAATAACTGATTCACATCTACTCAGTCAAGACCTCTCATGATCATAAAGACCTCTATCATATCCCCCCTCAGCCGTGTCTTCTCCAAGCTGAACAGCCCTAAACTCTTCAGCCTTTCCTCACAGGGGAGCTGTTCCATCCACTTTATCATTTTGGTTGCCCTTCTCTTTACCTTCTCCATCGCAACTATATCTTTTTTGAGCTGCGGCGACCAGAATTGTACACACTATTCAAGGTGCGGTCTCACCATGGAGCGATACAGAGGCATTATGACATTTTCCATTTTATTAACCATTCCCTTCCTAATAATTCCTAACATTCTGTTTGCTTTTTTGACTGCTGCAGTACACTGAGCTGACAATTTTAAAGTATTATCCACTATGATGCCTAGATCTTTTTCCTGGATGGCAGCTCCTAATATGGAACCTAACATCGTGTAACTACAGCAAGGGTTATTTTTCCCTATATGCAACACCTTGCACTTGTCCACATTAAATTTCATCTGCCATTTGGATGCCCAATCTTCCAGTCTTGCAAGGTCCTCCTGTAATGTATCACAATCCGCTTGTGATTTAACAATAATTTTGTATCATCTGCAAATTTGATAACCTCACTCGTCGTATTCCTTTCCAGAAAATTTATATATATATTGAAAAGTACCGTATATGCTGAACATGTGCTGTATGCTGAACATGTAGACATAAATATATATCTTTGGTCCTGGGTGCATATACATTTGGGTGAATAGATGTTTACATGTTTATGAACCAGTTCTGGGCTAAGTAGAGGTTGTGGGGTAGATTTTTAAAAAAAGCGCGATCGCGTACTTTTGTTTGCGCAGCAGGAGCAAACAAAAGAACGCTGGATTTTATAAGATACGCGCATAGCCGCGTGTATCATCTAAAATCCTGGCTCGGCGTGCGCAAGGCTGCCAATTTAGGGCAGTGTGCATGCGTCGAGCCGCGCAGCCTACCTCCGTTCCCTCCGAGGCCGCTCCGAAATCGGAACAGCCTCGGAGGGAACTTCCTTTCGCCCTCCCCTCACCTTCCCCTCCCTTCTCCTACCTAACCCACCCCCCCCCCCCGCTCTATCTAAACCCCCCCTTACCTTTGTCCCTAGATTTACGCCTGCGAGAAGCAGACGTAAATCTACGCACGCCAGCGGACTGCTGGCGCGCCGTCTTCCGACCCGGGGGCTGGTCCAGAGGCCTGGACCATGCCTCCGGGCCGGTGCCACGCCCATGGTCCCGCCCCCAAAATGCCGCGTCCCGCCCCCGAAACGCCACGTCATCCGGTCCCTCCCCCCCCGACACGCCCTCTTCAAAAAACCCCGGGACCTACGCGCATCCCGGGGCTCTGCGCGCACTGGAGGCCTATGCAAAATAGGCCGCCAGTGCGCAAGGCCCTGCTCGCATAAATCCGGGCGGATTTACGCGAGCAGGGCTTTTAAAATCCGCCCGTATATGTAGTGGCTTTGATGATTCCTTCTCCTGGATAGTCTAAATATTTTTTAGGACATGCCATATAGGTTTTTTTTTTATTTTTTTGCTGAATACTTTCTAAATACCTGCTTTTATGACTGTTGCTATTCAGCATGTCCTACATATTTTCCCTTATTTACTTTCTGGAAGCCAAAATGAATAAAGTAATGTGTTTGCTCCATTACTCCACTTGGATACATAGAAATAAACAGCAAAAATCTGCAGGTAAAACTCTCTTCTGGAATTAAATACATTTCTAACAATACACTTCCTGGTCAAAGCTAAATGAAGGCCAGAATACGTTTGGGAGGCTTGAGCCTAAGATTATAACACACATTTTTTTCCTATTTTTATCTATTTTTACATTTTAATTTTTCTCATTGAGGAGTCAGAAGATTCTCAAAATATCAGAAAGATCAAAAATGAAGAGTAAGAATTTTTTCATTTGTAAGTTTTCAACTATGCAATTTTTTTTTTTTTTTACTTTCATACATGAGCTTATCAAATTTGAAATACCAAAAATGCACAAATGTAATCTGCATGATATTCTGAGGGGAGATTTCCCCTCTGATGAGTTACTTTACCCTTTGTGCCTCAGTTTACCTCAGCAGTAAAAGTCTAAGGACAACAATAATAACAGTGCCATTTTTTTTTCATTCTCTTTTTCCATTCAGTGTTAAAAAGCTGAGAAGTTGACCCACATGCAAAGTTCTGACATGCTATGATAGTAGAGTTTATTGTTGTGATTCTATATGGATGAGAGTGCTATATTACATATAATTTTATTAGCGTTTATTTAGATGTGGCATACTTTATTTTTTTATTTATGTTATGTGCTGAATTTAGCTTACTGAGAACTAAATTTACTAAAGATTTTCCTGTAGGCATAAAATGATCAAACCTTTTTGATTGAATAGAGCTGTAAGAATCTTAGAAAGTTGCCTCTGCAGCCAGATGTTGATATCTGTTAACAGGCTTTATGGAACAGGTTTTTTTTTTTTAAACTGGCTTCAGAGAGCATTATGTAACTGTTTACAAGAACCAATAATGTCAGCATGCCATAACAACAAGCCACTATGGTTCGATTTCAAATACTGCTGTGCGTTTAATAGCTTCCTGCATGCTTTGTGTTTTTGTTTCAACAATATGATTGTATTTTAGGGCACATACTAGCAGATTAATATTGATAGCTTATGTGTTCAATAAAAAAAACATGTGCATATTGCTTTCCAGTTTTAAGTAGTATTCCTCTTTGGTCTGGAAAATATATTGTAGCTTTGAAAACAAAAGAAAACAGGAAATGGGATTTAGAGTGGGCCCAACTCTGCAAGTGTTTAGTTTATCATTTTTCATCACTGCTTTCCTGACACTTTCATGTCAGCGAATGTTCTTAGAACAATAAGATTTTTGATGATGAATTTCCAAACAAAATGTGGAACATAACCCTTGAAGCTGGAAAGCATAACTAGATGTACAAGTCCCATTCTCTCCTGTGTACACATCTCAGACCAGGTAGAAGGGTTTTGCATTCTAAATAAATTAAAAACCCCATTTTTAAGAGGTTTCCTCCTATTATATGCTTATGGCGAATATCTTTGAAAAATAGAGAAAAAAATTAGTCATAGGTGGAGAAATAATTTGTTTTAGAGGCTACCTGCAGAAATTAAGCCAGAATGTAGGATTAGATATATAAGTAGTTCACAAATCCATCCACTGAGATCCCACTCGTTGGATTTTTAGGATATTCACATATATTTGCATGCTCTCTTTCAATTGTATTCAAAGATATATCCTAAAAAACTAGGGGTGCCTGAGAACAGGTTTGGGAAGTACTGGGGTAGACCATTTCTTTATTTGTTGACCTGACAAATACAAACCTCAGGGATAGTAACTTTTATATCAGTGTGCGGGTGCACATGTACTCATGCATGCCGGCTTGTACAAAAGGACGAAGACATATTATGCATGTATGGATTAAAATAGGCTATACATGCGTAAAAGTGTGCACAATTTTATATGGAGTACGCTTGTAAGTGCAAATGCCACCTCTACCGCGTAAGTGGGGGGATTTTAGTAGATATGCGCACTGATGCAATTACCAGTTTCCCCAGTTCATTCCCAATTTGCCCTGGTAAGAGAGAGGACTTTCTAGCCATCCTAGTTAAATAGCCTCCCTTTTACCCTGTAAGTGCCGACCCTTAAAACCCAGCTGACTAGCCAAGACTTTTTTATTTTATTACTTAGATGCCATCCATAGCAGTAGTAGAGTTAAGCGGCAGGGGACCCTGGCATGCGCTTGCGCACGTAAATACGTGCACATTTCATGTTAAAGTCCTGGAAGGCCCATGTCGAGCTCATGTCCCTCATTGCTGCACCCCCTTTTTGCAACGTATTATTTGTGCGCATACTGGGGATATAGGCACGTATACTGGCGGCTTTTAAAATCCGCTCGGCGCACACCAGCCAGACATACTCATGTTTCTACCAGTTTTGGCGGGCGCTAGGCTTTTAAAATTCACTCCATAATGTTCATGTCTTTTGACTACTAACATGTTACAGTTAACCACAGTCATTATTCCTTATATCCACCATGGAAGAAATAAGATACAATTTACATTAAGGCAACATTCACAACAGTCTTATAAAGAGTCTACTCAATGAGGTAAGAGTAAACTCTGACTATGAAGCCTGGCCTCATCCATAAAACAGAGATTCCTGTTTGGAAAAAGTATTGTAGTGGTATTTACTGGTATGTGTCCTGAACATAGCTTATTGAGAGCTAAATTTACTAAAGATTTTCCCATAGGCAGAAAATGATCAAACCCTTTTTATTGAATTGTACCAAAAATACTGAACATGTCTAACCTATATAATAAAATAACTTCCTATTTATTTCTATATTATTTCTATATATATATATTTGTTATGCTACCCTTAAAGTTACCCTCCAATTTTTTAAAAGATTTAAATAAGTTAGTTAGTCCTGAACTTTTTCTGGGGGGATAAGGTTGTTCGTATTAGCTGAAATTTTGGCAATGCCTTAAATCAGAGTGGGGCATTAATTTTCTGGATTTTGCTAGCTATTATAAGGTAGTCTTGTTCAATATTCTGGTCTAGTGGAGTAATCTGAATAGCTATTGACACAGGATAAAATCAGAATTGAGGAACTGGGAGCCAGAGGAGGTTGGTACCCCTGGGTAAGTAAACTTCCCAAATGAACTTTGGATCTGGGGTAGATGCAAAATGTTGGTGGGAATTTTTAAAAGAATGTACGACTCTTAAATGTTGGGCTGCTCCTATATTGGGGTATGCGGAGATGATGTCACTCTGGACAGCTTCAACTTGGGAATTAGTCAGAGGTTGAAACAGAAATCCTGTTCTCAGCTTTTTCAACAAGGGTTTTTTAGATCATGGGAGTCCTTCCAAAATGATTCATCGCTACAAAATTTACCCTTGTTAGCCTTCTTTCAACTGAAAAGTGTTCTGTTGAGGCCGGGATCTCTGGAGGCTATGTCTAGAGCTTCGACTTTGTTGAAGAAAATGATATTCGTTTACAAAGTTTCTCAGGGGATATTGAGTAAAATATATAAAGCAATGTAGTGGGCAAAGGCTACTGAAAAAGCAAGGTAGATTAAAGCATAGGATAAAGAACTAGGCATAGAGTCAGAAGAGGAGGATTGGGATCTGGTATGGTTGGACCTATGGCAGTGTACAAGATCATTATATATTACCGAACAGGAGTATAAAATTGTTTGACAAGCCTATTTTGTACTGCACGGTTAAATGCAATGAATCCTATTAAATCAGATAAATGCTGGCAAGATTGTGGCAGCAGAGACTCTTTCCCATATCTTATATGCATGGCCAGTGATTAAGTTAATCTGGTCATAAACAATGGAAATATTTTGGTAATAAAAATAGTACTTTCTTCTAAGGATCCCCTTGAGTCAAAACACAGGAGTTTATGAAATGTCATTGGTGAGTCTTGAATTTCTTTTAGAGTCTGGTCATTAATGCAATGAAAAACAAAGTATTGTGTTTTAATAACAAAAAATGCTTCTCTTTGCCATTGTTTGCAATCAGATATCTGCACAGGATCAGCCTGCTGGCTATGGGTCGAAGAGTGATTCTTCACTATTGGAGTAAGAATGCCTCACCTTCTCTTGAGGAATGGTCCAAGAGTATGACTACATGGTCTAAGTTAGAGCTTCTGTTGGCCAAGTGGTGGTTTGGAATCTTTGGGAACCTGTAAATTCTTCTTTTTACACTTCACCTGAAATCCTGCTTTAGTAGTATTGTGCTCTTTTGCCTTTTACTGCCTGCCATTTTATCTTTATGATATAGGATTTTCCATTATACTTTTCTAATTATAATAAAGAGGGAATGAAGTTGGGGACAGTTGAAGGGGGAGAGGGGTAATGGAAAAATGAATTGAGCATTTCCTTGTTTTTGCTTGTGCCTTCTTGTTATATTCTTTTTATAATCTTGTGATCTGTTTGGATATTGCTAGATTGTTATTGCTGGTAATCACTCATATATTAGTAGATCATGTATGTATGTTGATGCTGTGTTTGTAATGTTACTATGCTCAATAACAATTTAAATATCATAATAAAATAATAACTTCCTTGACAGGACCATATACTTTATATACTAAATATACTCATTTGTTTGGTGACATTGTAGTCAAGGCCTAAAAACCTAAAGAACAAAATATAATTACTTGTGCTTTATCTTGGGCCCCATACATGGAATAAAATGAAGTGCTGCTAAGCAGAAAGACTCTGTGATTCAATACAGTTACACCTGCATTATTAGATGCTGTCATAAGTCTGTAATTAAATGTTTTAATTAAGTAAAAAAATCCCTATGGATAATAAATTTATGAGCTTTTAATGTCCTGTTCAGAGGGGTTTATTGTTTTGTAGACTAAAATGTTTATGTTTTAGCATTTTCTTAATTTTTTAGTAATTAAAAAAAGAGATAAAAGAAGGCATACAAATTACCAAACATGTAAGTCAGTGAAGTAAAATATTTTATTATATTATTGGCCTGTGTTTCAATCAAAGAGATTTCTTGGCTTCAAACTGAGCATCTATTTAGCTTCTTGCATCAAATTATTCAATCTGGATGCTGTATATTCACTTTGGTATTGATCTAAATGCATCCTCATAAAGTAGTTCAGCATATCACTATTGTATACCAAATGTTCACTTTCAGCAAAGGGTTCACATCTCTTTTAAAGATGGGAGTCTCTGGGGAAGCAGTATAAGTAATTAGATATATTTTTCAACATGTAATTAATAATGTGACTTTATTGCATGCAACTCAGGTACATCATATAAGCAAGCATGTTACTTGGACAGGAGGTTCCAAATTAGGCAGCAGGGCTGAAAACTAGTGCTCCAAGTCAGTTACTTCTAAAGATACATTATACAAGGTTTCACACATGTGTCTGGTCATAAACAATGGAAATATTTTGGTAATAAAAATAGTACTATCTTCTAAGGATCCCCTTGAGTCAAAACACAGGAGTTTATGAAATGTCATTGGTGAGTGTTGAATTTCTTTTAGAGTCTGGTCATTAATGCAATGAAAAACAAAGTATTGTGTTTTAATAACAAAAAATGCTTCTCTTTGCCATTGTTTGCAATCAGATATCTGCACAGGATCAGGTAGATGATAATAATATAAGATTACCAGAGTTAATATGGACCTGATCTTAATTTTTTAAGCATTTTAGTTGCAAACTTTAAAATAAAGCACAACAGGTTAAACATATTGTCAAACACTGGACATGATCTTTAACAGGCCTTGTGTCCATAAGATCAACCCCAAGGCATTTGGAAAAGGTCACTAACTGTCTCAGGGAAGCACAAATAGCTAAGTTAGATCTCCTGGAACAGTGTCTGAATAAGTATCCTAAGAGCGGGACATTTAAGCAAAAGTTCAAGCTGACACTCTGGGAGTGGTTGGAAAGGAAAGTACTTCCATACAGAAATCTTTATCCATAGCCTCGTAGAGGGAAGAAAGTATTTAAGGTATCAGATAGTAGTCAGATAATATTTGGTAGACTGGGTGGATCAATAAACCTTATCTGTCAACATATTCTAAGTTTATCTTTGCTTTTCTTTTCTATTTATTGTAACCTTCTTCAATAATTCATAATATATAATATGTATGTATCAATAGAAAGAGAGATAGCGAGAGATGTAACAAGATATAGTAATATAGAGAATATTTCTGAGATATATTTAATAGCAAAAAATATGTGTTTTAGGGTACCTTGGAAAGACCAGAACCTTTTATATTTTATGTTCAAAAATGTGTAATGCATTTTTTCAATGTTTTAATCCTATTTAGTTATATCTACATTTTTTTTCTATCTGCTGTAACTTCTTTAATTCTAAACTAGTAAAGCAGGTTACAATACAGGGAAAACAAAAGGTCATGGAAACTTAAATTATGTTGAAAGATAAAGGTTGCTTGGTTCACCCAGCCTACTCATTATTATTAAACTTTAAGATTATCAAACTTTTACTCAGCATGATGCATATTCAAAAAGCAATTTAACATTTATAATATTTGGAATATGTTGTAAGATCTTATCTTGAACAAACTGTGCTTATTATATATATTATTATGATCAATAAGAAAAATACAGTAAACATTGGGATGTAAAAATTTGAAATGAAACAGCAAACTAACTATTCCCCATTTCTCGATTTCAGTGCATTAGTATAAAACATCCTAAGGGAATAAAAATGTTTCAGCTTATTTTACATTTTCAATTCCTATACAATAATGCATAAAAAGGGGAGTGTGGGTGATTTGTTCTACAGAGGATCCTGTTTACTGGTTATGAAAAACACCTTTTATTCTCTGGCCTGTGTTTGTTAAAAAGAAAAAAAAAATCTGTATTACACTTCTAGGTGATTTTACCTTCTTGCAAAAGCTATAGTGTTTCAAAGCTTCAGATTAGTGATGGTGGCAGCTTATTCCTTTTGGTTATCTGCAGCACCATCTTTGCGTCTTGAGGCATAAAAGAATATTATCTGTGTGACAGTTATGGCTGGAACCATCTATACTGTTCATGCTGTCAGCACTCAAAGAGCTCAGAATAGAAATCATTCTGTCTGAGACATTTTTTTGTAGTTTCATTAAACAAAGCTGAAAATCCTGAGATACTGCGAGTTATTACTAAGTTTCTATGAAAATTTCTGCAAGTCTGTGATATGAAGAGAAAGAAATGGGTGCACGTGATGGGGTGGCTAGGGTGGAATTGCTAATCTTTTGTTAAGGTAGTTGACCATTAGCAGGACAACCTATAAATCTGCTTTTTTTCTTTACTTAATTTTCATCACAAATAATGTGGCACTCTGATTGCATGAAATCACCAGGAGTGTCTTCAATTACTGCATGCGGCCTCTGATCAAAATGACTTCCTTTATTCAGAATGCAGGGGCTGATGGGGGGTAAAGGGGAGTGGGGGAGGGGGTGGAAGCAGCGAACAGAAAAAATGCATAGCTAGTTATGTGTTACAAATGCCATTTTTCTCTGGAAGTACATATATATTCACATTTCATTATTGCAAAGATGTGTTAGAATTGTAGTAATGGCTCATTTATATTGTTTTGACTCACTGAACATTTCGTCGTTGTACTCTAGATAAACTTTTTCACATGACCACTGAGCTAGTGACAGGATTGCATTTGCCAGGAAACTGCCTTACTTGCTAATACTTCCATTTTCCCAACCAGCTTATGAAATAATCAAATTGTGTGCATGAAATGGCGGCCTGCTCTGAATTTATTTTAATATAGATAGGCTTACAGGGAAATGAGGAAGACTACAGGACCTCAGACACAAGAGACAATGACTTTGCACAAAGCTGAATTTCACTAGCAGGAAAGATGGATATATGGGTATTAGACTTTCTATAGCTATAGGAAGGATAATCTTTCAATCAGATTAATGAGAAAATATATTGCATGGGCCCTACAGCATTTTTTGCTTTTCAGCCTAATACATGATTTAAATCCCAAAAGTACATTTTCTGCATTACAATATCCTTTGATAATAATGCTGCTTGCACAAAGACAGATAAAAATAAAACAGTCCCTCTTGATTTCCCATTTTAGATTTGAAGTATGTTTTCTGTTCTCTGCTTCCAATGAAGTGAATTCTATTGAGAAGAGTCACATTTAATAAGGCAAAGAGAATTTTCTAATTATGCTACCTGTCAAGATTGGAATCTATGGGATTGCCACTGCAATATTGAAGAAACAGAGGAAGCAATTGCATATAGGCTAGTTTACTTTGGTGTATGATTACTATTTGCACTTAGGTATTGCTGAATGTAAATCAAGCAAGCACACAGAGACATGCTTTGAGGTAAACATCAAGAGGCAGGTCTCAGAATGCATTCTACAACTTTCATTTCAATCCTCTCCAACCAAATTCAAGATTAAAAAAAAAATTAATATCGAATAGGAAGCAATATATTGCAGTAAAAATTGTGAACTACCAAAACTATTGCAAAAGTATCTGATCTTTCTAAATGCTGTGATTTATTTGAGGTCAGGAGCACAGATTAGAATAAAATTATATACAAAGAAATATGCAAAGTAAAGCATCTATTCATCTTAATTGGAGTAAAAAGTACAACAATGAAAAATAAAAATCTACAAGGCTCAATGCAATAAATCAACATTCTATAAAAATATAATTGCCAGATGTTGATTAGACTGGCCAAAAAGAATATATGGCAAAATTATTTGCAAATATAAGAAAAAAAAGCAACTATTTATCATTCAATGATTTGTAAAAAATGAAAACAAAAATATTTGACATGCATTCTTACTGTGAGGATCTCTGCTATTACACAAATGCAACCTTGAAAGTTCCCTCTGTTGTCCTTCGGGGGTCTGCAGGGAATGACTGCTTTATGGTTTCTTTCTCAGCTTTTATTTTCCTGGAAACACTGTGGAATATTAGACAGAAGCAAATAAATATTATGCTTTCATTGGCTCCTGTGTTGCAATATAATGAAATGATAACATTCAAATAAATATCAAAAAGTTATCATTGGCATCTAACAAATAAATACATAAAATATATAATACTAATGCCAATATTATTAATAATGAAGCAAATATTTCTGAAAATCTCATTTTAGGGTCGCCTTACAAACTGAAAGGTAGGGAAGATATTCAATTGTATACATGGGTATGTTAAGCTTCTTGTACATTTGTTAATTTTTTTTACAAAAGGAAAGTATGCTTGAATTACTGTTAACATAAATAATTTACATCTGTTTGGTCCTGTAAATATGAAACCTATCTATTCTAAATCTATTTGGCATCAGCCGGCTCAATCACTAGCTTTGTGCATCTTTCTCATCTGTGTTTTAAATGTGACAAGAGAAAAGACTTTTCAGCACTGTGTATTGTTTTATTTCTTTCTTAATAACTCTCAAATGAAACCATTTTGAGTACTGCCATTAAATATCTTATTACTAAGCTACAGCTTTCAGCATTTACAGGGAGAAGGCTACTAAAGATTCATAAATGTTCTGAGCATTGCATTTCTGGCTCAGATTTCTGAATGCACCAGGGCTCAGCAATATCGGCTCCAGACCAAATATTTGGTTTCATCATCCACCTGCATTACAGTAGGGAAACCCAGTTCATAGACAAGATCAGCAACAATGCTGTTTCTGAAGGAGAAATTGAAACATTTAGGATGCTGATGACTTTTAGACATCTGCACAATTGTGGTCTAGAGAGATTTAGGATTAGGGAAGGTTGTGAGCGGGGGCTAGATAGTGAACAATTAAAGAAAAAGAAGCTATATTCTGAAGAAGGTAAAATATGTTATAATACCATTTTTAGAAGCAATACAGTCAATAAAAGGTGCTCTTTGACAACAAAGCCACCTTTGTGAGGGAACACATTCATTTGCAATCATAATGAACTGGAAATGCTGACTCCCAAAATAGATGAGGGGCTTTGTATCCCTAACATACATTCAAAATAGTAAGAAATGACCCTTACAGAAGCAGCAGCTAATTGGTTTATTGCCCTGAAGAGCTGGTGACAAGAAAAGCAGTTGGTAGCAGGCTTTCATCCAAGGTTATTCTAAGAAATAACTAATTTAAACCTTCTTAAGTATAGACACAGCCTGCTCCGCATGGGAGTGCATCTCTAGAGGGTTCATTAAATGACTGACATTCTACTTCTTGGAATCAACAACTAAACACTATGCTAACCTTTGCCATATGATTGCCTGTGGACCTTGAATGTTCAGTAATACTCGGCCAAAAATTATTGCATATCGCGAATAAGCTGGGAGTCTAAGATAAATACAAACTGTGACTTTGTGGTCATTAGAGTTGGGCAGGCTCTGCAAAACCAAAGTTTTTTCTCAGACCAGAATGTAAATAAGCATTCGATACTAAGCTAATTTTGTAGTTTTGAACTAAATGAAATATCACTGGGAACAGGAATAAACATAGCCAAACACATATTTTGTTTTTATTTAGCAACATCCATAAGGACTATATTTTTGGAAATATCCATATGTGAGTGATGGCTTACACTTTTTTATGTTTACCCTAATGTGTAAATCCTGGGGAAATACCCCAAAATTATTGAGGCATATTTACTATTAATCCTTTTAACTTCTAACTTTTGTCCCTGAGAGTCACAAATAACGCTGATATAAAGTACATAATATAATTGTGTATAACAGAGGTATGTAGCAGTAAAAAATACATTTTGGTTCATTTTTCATTTCAGGGATTTTGTTTTCTTAATTCGTGCAATCTATTTATTTATTTATTTATGTATTTGTTAAAACTTATATACCTCAGCCTTCCATACTATTTAGTGCTCAGTGTGGTGTACATAAATACATACATAATTAGCATATAAACATAAAACTAATATCACATATTCAAAACAATATCTAAAAGATCTATAGAACTGTCTTTACTCAGATGCCTCTTGAAAAAGTTATGCCTTTACAATTTTTCTAAACACTTTTATATCTGTCTCTTTTTTTCAAATGCAATGGTAAAGCATTCCAAAATATTGGAGCCACATATGAAAAAGCTGTTTCCCAAATTCTTTGAGATTTATAATCTCTATTTGAGGGTACCATTTCATTTATTTTTTGTAGAATACAAAGCATCTCAGCATGCAACAATTTAAACAGTGTAACCAATAAACAAAAGTGTGCCCTATACCTTACTGGTTTTTTGTTTTGTTTTTTATTTCCAAACCCCAAAATAAAGAAATAAATAAAACATCCCCCCCCCAAAAAAAGAAAAAAAACCCAAATCAACCTCCTGGAAACCTTCCGCCCCACCCCAATCCCAAGAAATCCCTGAAGTCCAGGCCTGTAGGGTTGGGCTGAGCTGGGCCCAACTAGGGCCTTCCCAGACCCCTCTGACCCCCATTGAATGGTTGAAAACAGAGCCTGGGTCCCAGGCCTGTCTGGGCTTCCCTGGATGCTCCTGCCTGCCTCCCACAGAACCATTTGCTGAGACCAGGGACCTCTTCTCCAGCCTCTACTTATCCCCTTTGCATGGGGTCCTTATGATGAAAAGAGCACAAGCAATGCCATTTGTCACTGCCCACTGGATTGCAGATTTTAAAAATGTCTCCAGCAATATGGAAAGAGGTACTAAAGTGACTTGACTTTCGTGCCTATCTCTATGTGGCCGGCACCATTATGTTTCATGACTGTAAGATCCCCCACTTAAAAACTGCAGACATAGGGCGCTTCAAATTTAATATCCGTGACTTGACTTGCTGGTGTAAAAGCACATGCACTTGTTTGATATTATATGAGCACACTCCACTTATAAATGAGTGTGCACATACTTTATGACTACACCATGGAATACCCTTGCAATACCCTTGAAACACCCCCTTGGTACATGCCTACATTTCTGTGTGGCAGCGACAGTACATGACCTCACACCCTTCTGAAAATGTGCTTGCCATGCACAGAGGCTATGTACATGTGCGGATGCCAATTTTACATGGACAGGCCCTTGTAGGTCTTTGAAAATTCACCCCATTATGCATAAATGATATTCTCACATTATCTAGAACTCAGAAGAACATGGATTGTTGCAATTTTAATTGTAACTTCAGGAAGGCAATTTTCAAAGCCATTTCTCCAGGTGAAAAAGAACACAAGAAAGGCCAAGCTGTGTTAGTCCAGTCAAGCCCAGCTTCCTGCCTCTGACAATGGCCACTCCAGGTCACTCAGAATATCCCAAAGAGATTTACTTGATGTTGTCACTCCCCAAGGCTACCTGGTCTATCGACTTGTCCGCTAGGAAGATTTCCAAATCTTCAAACTTTGATTTACTTGGAAAAACCAGCTGTCTGAAAATGACTCTCAGTAAATCGGGCTAAAAGTACATGTGCATTTCTATAGCATGTTCACATATAGCTGGACGAGGAGGGGTGGTTAGAGTAGGGAAAGAAAACACTGCATATTTATTTATCTATTTTATTCTGGGGATTTTTGGGCACTACAAAAGGGATTACATTAAGGTACTATGGGAATATTAGCAGGTTAGATTTTTTTAAATTACACATGATGTTTTCTAGCAAAAATCGGTCTACAGAAAAAGCAGGTGCAAAATCTGTGGGTTGTCAAAGAAAACTTGTTGGTTTTTTTCAATCAATACACAATTAAGCCATGGAATTTGTTACCAGAAAATGCGGTCAAGGCTAGTGGTATAGCTGAGCTTTAAAAAGGTATGGATGGGTTTCTGGAGGACAAGTCCACTAACAATTATTGCCTCCATCTCTTACCTCTGGGAGTGAGCAACGTGGAATGGATTTAAGATCTGCCGGGTGTTTCCAAGTGACCTCGCTTGGCCACTGTCAGAGACAGGATGCTGGGCTGGGCTCAATGGACCATTGTTCTGATTCAGAATGGCACATCTTATGTTCTTATATGCATACTTGCCCTTTGAAAATTAAGTACAAGGGCTGTGGGGTTAAAGTATCCATGTGCTTTGCATTCCTGCAAGTTGTTTGAAAATTGGCCCTTCAGATTCCTAATTTTTGGGCTGCATCAAGACTTTTTGGAATGGATTTACTATTTCTCCTCATAAAGATCCCTTATTGGAAACATACTTTTTAAAAGGAGGTTTAATCTTTTAGCTTTGGCTATATTCATTCATAACATAATTATGTCTCTAGTGTGGTTGTGTGCTGGGGCATTAATCCCTCATAGCATACACATTCTCAGTCTCAGCCAAAAGGTCAACCTTAGACCATCATCAGCTCATAACTGAGACTTTGCAACTAAAACTATGCTGGGAAAAGATTGGAGATAGTTAAAAAAAAAAACACCTCATAAATTATCAGCAGTAAAAGGACCCTTACCAAGGATAAGCATAGCTGGAAGAAGGTTGATTCAGCATTTTTTAAAAATATTTTGCTATATGCACAGAGTAGGACAAACCAATATTAAACAGGATTCTTAACCAAGATTTCTTATATTTCTTCCAAAACGCAGCCATAGTTAAATTTTATTTAAAAATGATAAATAATTGAAAATGACAATATTCCACAGTGGCCCACTGATTGCATAGGCAAGGAGCCATGCCTATAATTTGGATACTGTCTAGCTCATGAAAATATCTACTGATCACTACTTGTACCTTAGAAATTTAATTTTGAGGCCAAACAAAATTATTTCTCTTCTCTTTGGTTCAATCAGGCTCATGTATCCATAAATGATCATATTAGAATCCAAAACAATACGCAAACAGATGCCCGCCATTCCTAAATAGTGATGAAGCTGCTTGTTACACGTCAAAAAAACACATTTTACCAAATATTCCGTAGGATTTTTCATCCCGCTATAAATATAGAGGAATGGAAGATCCACAGCTAGAAAAGGGGCGAGGGTAATAGGGTGCATCCCGCCGCATCATGGCAGGGCTTTTTTGCCCGGGGCGGTTGTGGCTGCTGCGCACACTATCGCCCCCATACCACCTCTTCAAAAGGCGGAGCTATTTCTGGCACTACTGCTGGCCCCCAGTTTTTTAATCTCACCTAAAATAGTTTATAGTTATAGTTTATTTGGTTTTATATACTGTCACATCAGTTATTCAACCATCACAACAGTGTACATAAAATACAGTTGTATACAATAATATAGTAATCTAATCAAAGACAAGTTAATAGTCAAATCATAAAATCAAAATATTAAATTAAGTTAAAACAATAAAACCATAAAACTTTACCTTAGAAACTTTAAACATTAATGCATCTTAAAATAACTAAATTAAAATAAATTTAACTAAATTTCGTTTCTGTATATGCGCATGTAAAACCCCTCCCTTTTCCCTCATTTAAATTATATCTCCACGATGTGGTCGTTATCGCGTGCGTTAGGCCTTAACGCACACGATAACGGCCCATTGCGTTTTCAAAACTGCCCCATTAAGTAATAAAGTGTAATACAATATTGATGTTAAGGACCATTAATGTATATTTTGTATTATTTTATTAAGTGAAAAGCTGTTTATAGCATAGAAGTATTCATTATTTTCAAATTGAACAACTTTAGAAGCAGATCAACAATATTTAAAATAATATTACATTGTTGCAGCAATACTGTGCATTTTGTTAAACATAATGAAGATAAACATCTTTTCCTTGAAGGGCCTCTGTTCTTATTTTCTTACCTAGCCTGGGCACATTTCAACACCATCCAATGGCATTCAGAGCTATGCTGGAAATCTCCAACAAGTTTTGACAGAGACTGACTAATTTTCCTGGAAGTTCAGACACATGACATGGATATCCAGAAACTGATGTCTAAAATTCAGAATCCGTGAATTAAAATTGCAAGGAACGCCTGCAAAATACATCTAAGTGCAAAACGTCAGACCATGTTTTATGCTGGTGTTTGTTTCTGATATGAAAAGTTGAAATGTGTCCTTTTTCAGAATGGTTTTGGTTTGCAAAATAGCACATTGGGGACTGTACAGTGTTTGTGGGTTAGCAGGGCTGACCAGTTTTCTCTCTAAATGTTAGTGACATTAAGGAAATTCACAAAGTATTCAATGCCCTGAATTTATAGACATTTCTCAGGGTTTACATAGGTTGTTTTTAGTGCATCCTTGCAACCCCTTTTGAACATTGAGGCATGATATCTTTTGATTGTTTTTAATAACATAAGCACATTCTTTGCCAACGAAGCAACAACATTTTGGACCATTACAAAAAAATAGATGGCATAGCCCACTATACAAAATGAGGTGAATCTTAAGACCTGTGCATGGGTGTAGATATGCATCTGTTTGCTGGCACGCACACATGGATGCGGTGGTTTTATAGCATGCGCGTGTATATGCACGTATATGTGTGCATGTTATAAAATCTGCTATACGCACATACATATGCGCACAATTTTGTACTGTTGCACGCAGATGCCACCTTGCGTTGCATAAGTGGGGGGAGTTTAGTAGAAACGCGCACTGAAGCAATAGCCTTTTTTCCCAGTTTGATGCCAGTTCACCCCAGCCCCCAGCCTTAAAATTCCACTGACGAGCCTATTTTTTTGTTATGTGACTTACACGCCATCCATAGCAGAAGTAAAGTTATGCCGTAGGGGACCCCAGCGCATGCTTGTATACATAAATATGTATGTGCAGACTTCATGGTGCAGTTCCAGCCCGCCTATGTCCCGCCATGCCCTGCCCAGACCACGCCCATGCCCCGCACTTTTGGTGAAAACATTTTTTATGTGTGTACCAGGAGATGCGCGCAGACACGCATGGGTTTTAAAATCCTCGCAGTGTATTCTGCAATGAGTCACGCTCGTATTTCCCAGCTTCGGCACCCGTAGGGGAATCGGTGGTATTTTTTGTTGCTATTGATTTTTTATCTTTATCTTTATTAATATTAAATATTCTCTGCTGGAGCTCGGAGCAGTTCACATCTCTTTTGCAAAGGTTATTCATCCGTCCAAACAACAACATTTTTAAGTAGGAAAGCTAGGTTTGTTTCTGTATTAATTAAAGTCTAACTTTTCAGTTTGGCTGAGGTATGGAGAGTTGGCAAAAAAAAACTTTGAAAGAACCCTTTGGTCAATTTACGATTGCTTCTACTTATTGCAATACCTGTGGTCTGATCCAAAAAAGGAGCAAGAAGTTGGTCTATTGGAAACTTTTCTGAAGGGGCTACATTCTGTACTTTTGATCACACTAGGGGAAAATATTATAACTAGAAAAATTCATGTCAAAAATGTAAAGATTTCAAATATCTATACTCTCCCCAAAACACTGATCCTCAGTATGCCTTCTCTCTCCACCCCTTTCCCCTGCAAGTTGGACCCTAGCTCACTTTCTCTCTCTCACTCTCTCTCCCTTGCTTACCACATGTTCTACCTTTCCCCCAATTCCCAAGCCAGACCAGAGCACACACTCTCTCCTTCCTCCCTCCTTCAAGTGAGATCCTGCCACCATCTTTCTGTCATACCACCTCCAAGTTGGATCCCACTACACCCTCTCACTCCTGGACCTGACCTCACTCTTTCTCTGCCACCAAGCTAGACCACAGAATACCATAAACCTGGGCAGTAGCTCACATGCCTCTGCCATTTGGCAGCCACTGCTGTGCTCTTCCACCTCTCCCTTGCTTCCTGTTGCTTTCCATGCTGTAATCACAGAGTGGGACACCTAGCTCCTATGGTCTGCCATTTAGCTCCCTGCCTATGGATGCATGCAGATACGGGACAGGGGAGATGGCAATTGGAGGAGGGGAAGGCCTGTTGGGAGGGTGTGGACATCAGGGAATTTCACAAAAAAGAAATCCAAGAAAGAAAGACTTAGAACTGTGAGTGTTATCATTAGGTTAATGTTAATGTTTGTTAGAGGCAGGAGAGCCTGAAGTTCTATAATGAAGAGATTGGGACTCTCTCTTTGCGGAAGAAGTCCCTGCATCTAGACAGGGAAACCCATGTTGGGGGCGGGGCGGGGGGGGGGGCATCCCAGGAAAGGAGTGGCAGCGGTACCCAGGTAAGTCCAGTGTTATCCAACCATGCCTGCCAGTTCCCACGCCTGAGCAATGCTGGAAGTCAAGCGGTGGGCTGTGGAACAGTCACTGGTGACTGAAGTGAGCCAGCATTTCCAGGGCTGCAGCAGTGTAGCACAAAGGACTATAATTCCTCTTGTCTGGGAACCAGTGAGACCAAGGAAACCGTGAGAAAGCAGATTCTGCCTGCTGCACTAAAAAAATAAAATGTATTGGACCCTTACTGCGAGAAACACTGCCACCAAACCCAGAACCTCAGGGGCAGGAACTCAAAAGTATAGTAACACCCTCTCTTCCAAACCCCTCAAGCCAGACTCTACCACAATCTCTCTCCTCCCTAACACTCAAGCCACTGATTTCTTTTCTATCCCTCCCTCCTCAAGTCAGAACACAACAGTTTTTTCCTCTCTCTCCCTAAATCAGACTCCATTGGAACTTCTCTCTCTCTCACATTAAAGCCATTTGAGTAAAAATGTGTTATCCCTTTAAGATCCCACCCTTGCAGGTAAGCAGGAAGCAAGGCCTGGTTTTAAACTGTGGCTATTAACAGGTCCCTGGGAGAGACAGTTGAAGGTTGGGCTGGCCCAAGAAACAATGAAGGGTTCCAAATTAGGGTTTGGTCAGAGCGGTGGTGAGATTTATGCTATAAGAGTGGGGAAGGAGCAGGAGCCATCGGCCACAGTTGCAACAGGTTTAACAGCTGGAGAGCTTGGCCCCCTAGTAGAAACTGTTGGAAATGTTTGGTGGAGGAGCTGGTGGAGTCAGAAGTTTTCAGTCTTGTGGAAAGTCAGTAACAGAATGAAGGTAATAAGTACCACTGTGGTGATATATCGAGCTGAGGGACCCTGACAGTGAGCTTTGTGCAGCCACAGTGGTGCTAGCAGCAATTTCAGAAGACTACTCAACACCATATGCGTGCACCACCCCTAGCAGATCAGTGACTCAAGGGGAGGGTTAGTATTTTTCTTTTATGGGAACATGACAGACAGACAGAAACTGTGTTTTATTGTAAAGAATATGTTCCCCAAATATCTAGTGCTAGAGTCCCCAGTATTCTGTCTTTTGCCGTGTATATATGTGCTTAAGTTTCTGTCATATTCATCACCTGTATTGTTGTAGTCAATGGAATTTTCATCATATGTAATTATATTTTATTGAATTTATAGTATTCATAGCACAGAGTAGAGGACTAGCTTAGCGGTTAAAGCAGTGGATGGTGAATCAGGGAAGCCAAGATTCAAATTGTCACTGCTTGTGATCTTAGGCGTTTCACCCTCCATTGCCTTAGGGCTTCATTTACTAAGAATTTTTCCCATAAACACAGAATAGGAGAAAAGCCTTAGTAAATCAGGACCTTAGATTGTAACCCCTCTGGGGACAGGGAAATGCCTACAGTACCTGAATGTAATCTGCTTTGAAGTTCATGGAATGTAGAATATAAATTGAATAAGTAAAGTGTGAATACATCTAATAGATATGAACTTGCAGCAAAACTAGCACACTGTAAATGATGGCAGAAAAAGACCAAAATAGTCCATCCAGTCTTTCTAATAAGTTGCTCAGTGTAGTAAAACTAACTATCAATCTGTGCATGTTAGCCCCATGCAGAAATGTTACACTTAAAGTTAACATAGGTTGCACGATTTCCTCTGGAGCCGTGTTTTCCAACCTTCTTCAGGAGGCACATCTAACCAGTTAAGTTTTCAGGATATCCATAATGAATATGTATGAAATAGATTTGCATATACTGGGTCTCAATGTATGCAAGTCTATCTCATGGATATTCATTGTAGTAAACCTGAAAACCGGACTGGGTAGGAATGCCTCAAGGAGAGGTTTGGGAAATACTGCCCTAAGGATCCGCAGTGTTTATCCCATGCTCTTTTGAATTCCACTACTGTTCTTGTCTTCACTATATCTTCTAGGAGGGCATTCCATCCATCCACCACCCTTTCGATGAAGAAATATTTCCAGTAAAGGGCCATTATTACCTCCTTTTTCCTGCTGGTTATGCCTATACAGCCCAGCATCCCTATTGGCCTTAGCCTCTGCCTTGTCACATTGCTTCACTAATTTCAGTTCATTAACCACTATAACCCCCAAGATCTCTCTCTCAGTCCATGCATTTCAGTCTTTCACCCCCTGAGCCTCCCATCACATATAGCTCCTTTGGATTACGGCACACAAAATACATGACTCTGAACTTCTTGGCATTGAATCCCGGATCTCAAATCATCAAATACTCTTCAGGCTTTCTTAAATCACTTTTCATTCTCTCTACCCCTTCAGGTGTGCCCACTCTATTGCAGATCTTAGTGCCATCCATAAAAAGGTACAATTTTCCTTCTAACCCCTCTGCAATATTATTCACAAAGATATTGAACAGAATCAATGCCAGATCTGGTCCTTCAGGAAGCCCATGTATCTCTCCAGAGTACCCTCCATTTACCATTAGCAGCTGTTGTCTATCAGTCAACCAATTTGTAATCTATTTCACCACCTTGGTACCCACTCCCAGGCTTCTCATTTTATTTATAAGCCTCCAATGTGGGACCATATCAAAGGCTTTGCTGAAATCCAGTCACTCAATTAAAACATCTATCAGATTTGTTTGCTACAATCTTCCTCTGGTGAAATCATGTTGCCTCAGATTCATCAACCCACCAAACTGTAGATAGTTCACTATCCTTTCTTCTAGCTGTCTCTCCATTAATTTTCCCACCACCAAGGTAAGGCTAGCCAGTCTGTAGTTTTGAGCCTTGCTCTGCTACTACTTTTGTGACCCTCTAGAGAAAATCTTGAAAATCGTCAACATTGTCATAAAAGATTTTTCAGTTTCAGATAGCTTGGTTTTGAATTTGGGTTAGGTTGTATGTTTGGCTGGAGGTGGGAGAGAAGAGCAAGGTTAAAGTCTTTGAAGAGAAAGCTAAACATGATATACAGAAAATTCAATTTACATTATAGAATATATAACTGTCATAGGCCTGGATGTATCAAAATGTGGTAAATATTGCATGTGATGAGAAAAGGGGTGTGTTTTATGGTAATAGGGAGTTTATCACAATAATGCATATGTGAAGAGCTAAGGTACAGCAAATTGCAATTGAGAGAGAGAGAGAGAGAAAACCTAGCCATAATTCTCTGACCCTAGATAGGTATTTATATTTCTATGGAAGGCCCACCTAGTAACTCGAGGTGAAGTTTAGGTATTAGTGTAGGGACTAGGGGCCACTTTGACATTCAATGTGAGATGTATGAACAGAACACTGCTGTCTTATGAACATTTGATGACCCTTGGAGTGAGGAAACTCACCCAAAGATGAGATTTGTGCAATATTCTCTCAACCTAGCTTGATGGACTCTCTACCTGGGTAACATAACGTTAGGTTGAGAGAACATTGCACAAATCTCATCACTACGAGGGTCATCAAATGTTCACAAGAGAGCACTGTTCTGTTCACACGTCTCACATTGA
Source organism: Rhinatrema bivittatum (assembly GCF_901001135.1). Taxonomy (NCBI): domain Eukaryota; kingdom Metazoa; phylum Chordata; class Amphibia; order Gymnophiona; family Rhinatrematidae; genus Rhinatrema; species Rhinatrema bivittatum. The sequence goes on along the minus strand of NC_042616.1, from coordinate 674,014,082 downwards.
ATGCTAAAGTAGCCTCTAACCCCCTACACTAATACCTAAACCTCACCTCGAGGTGGGCCTCCCATAGAAATATAAATACATATATAGGGTGATGACATTCTCTCATTCTCTCTCTCTCTCACAATAGTGCATTTTGATAAATGAGGGGATAGTGAGCTACAGATTTCTAACTAGATGACTTCTAATTAATGTGAAATTTCAGAATACAGTGGGAGGTTGATATTCAGAGTCACTTAACATTAAGTTCCAACTTAGCTAGCTAAGCAGTACAGTATGAATATTCAACCTCACAGTTAGCCACATAAATGAGGGATGAGATTGGAGGATTCTGGGGTGGAGTTACTTATCCAGCTAATGGCCAGATTTATTAAGGCTTTTCTCCCATTTTGTGTCCCCTTAGTGAATCAGGTACACGTTTTAACATATCCAGATAAATGCGATATTCAGCCTTATCTGGCTTGGTTAGATGGATAAGGGGTAGATTTTAAAAAGCCTATGTGTGTAAATCCAATGGTGGGGTTATGCGTGCCGGGCCTATTTTAGAAAGGCCCGGTGATGCGCGTAAGGCCCTGGGACGCATGTATGTCCCGGGGCTTTGAAAAAGGGTCAGGGAGAGGGCAGCGAGGGGGCGAGGTGGGCAGTCCAGGGGAGTGTGGCGGGGCCAGAAGATCGCATGCCAGCAGGCGCAACAGGTTGGGGTGGGGGTTAGGATAGGGCTAGGGGGCGGGAGGTTTAGAGCAAGGGGAAGGGAGGTTAGGTTAGGGGGTTGGGAAGTTCCCTCCGAAATCAGAGCAGCCTGGGAGGGAACGGGGCAAGGCCATGGGCATCAGCGCACGCAGGTTGCACAATTGTGCACCCCCTTGCCTGCACCGACCCCCGATTTTATAACATGTGCGCACCTGTGCATGCATGTTATAAAATCGAGCGTCCATGTGTGCGTGCTGGGTAACGCGCACACATGGTTGCGCAAGCGTAGGTATTAAAATCTACCCCTAAGTCTAGGACAATTATATGGATGTCCTATAATTAGCTGGGTAAACTTACCTGGATAACTAAAACATAGCTGAGTGTATTCAGTGGCATGGTCGTGCCACTGAATATTTTGGCCAAGTTAGTGAGATAATGACTGAGTATTGGCCTCTTAGGTCTTAAAATGCTTTAATGGTACAAATGCTTACAAATATTTTTCTTTAGTTTAACTCCCATGTTAATGCCTAATGTAATACCATATTCTTTTGCTATTTAATTATTTTTAAACTAAATATACTTTAATTTCATTAAAAAAAAAAAAAGCAAGCACTTGCATTGCAGGGAAGCAGAAAATGCAAATTGTAGAGAGCTGCGTGATTAAGAATTCAGTTTTGTCTCCGATACTATACTTTGATGCTCCACAATGCAGCAAGAAATGGGTAATGCTACTGTGTAGATTGACCAATATGCAGTAAGCCTAACTGTGAACCTGGGGTCATTTCGAAGTTCATATACGACGTCGATTTTCACTAGTATGTATGCCTAAACTTTGTCTACATGGTGATATTGCATGTATCCTCAAAAGCCATCAATTTTTCTCTACCAATAATGCATAGCATATGCATCTCTATCAACTGATCCCTTGGAGAAAACATGACTGCACAGATGCATCGTGATATCTTGTGGAAGGTTTTATAAATTGGGGCTTAAAGTTTAATTAAAGCCCATGTGATTCTTTAGGGCTTAACCAAAAGAAATGACTGGAATCTGATGCATTGGAAAAGTCAGAGAATTCAAGTGACATATAACAGGGTTTGCTTATAAATAATGCTATAACCGGCTTCCAGATATTCTGCTTCTTAATGGAAACCTGCTGGAAGGAAGAAGTAATTCTAGATGGAACTGTACATCTTGTCATTAAAAAGAAGTGGCCTAGTTTATGGAACACCTTTAAACAGGAATAAATGAAAATGAATTAAAATGTACATATCATCTGCTGTTCTTTCAGCCCAGAGAAAATTTTCAGGTAGCCAACTGTTCTGAAATAAAATTCCCTGCAGTTGCTATAGCGATGATAATAAAGTTCCTGCCTCAATTTGTATGATAGAGGCTCCTAGCAGAACACTTGAAAAGGTAAAGCTAATCAAAATGAAGACACTGTTAGTTCTCATTCTCAAAGCAGCCTCCTTGAATTTCGTTCACAATTACAAGACTTCTCCATTGTTGTCAATTTTATTATATGTACATTATCATAATCTTCCTCAGTGTGGAAACAAATTATACAGTGCAGACAGTATCACTCTTTTACAGGTTAAAGCTAGTGGACAAAGGATGTGTAAGTTAATTCTGGACAGTTTTGCTACAAAATCAATGACTGATTCAAAGACATTTTTTTCTATTAGCTATTTTCATCCATTATAAATCTTTATTTTTCAAACAATACTGTGATTGTATGTTATTTTGCTTCCACAGTACATGCTGTTCAAAATCACTTTTTTTTTCCCAGTGTTGATGCAAACTAAATGGCTATAAAGCAGACAGCTACCTGTCAGAATGGATGAGTCATCAAAGCACTGTCAAAGGTAAAACAGGATGTGTGTTCCAGTTCCATTGCAATACTTTTTGTAAAAAATAAGAATATAAATAACATGATCTGCTTGGGATATTAGAGAGGCATGAATATTTTCCATAAAGCACTGTTTAGGAGGACCATTATGTAAAGTAGCTGTCAAGAACAGAGAAGCATTTAATTTTTGTGCATTCTGGGTATATGGCTTGCAGGGAAGTTTAAACTGAAAGAAGACTCCAATCCATTGGATCCAGTCTTGTTCTGCTTGTGCATGCAACCAGTCTACACAGTGATATTTTATATTACCACATTCATTAGTACCGAGGACAGATTTCAAAGCCATTTACATGGGTATATGGTGATTTATGCTCACAAATCAACTGACTGGATATTGCTCAAACAAAATAACTAAAAGGACATGCATTGTTCAACAAAGACATCAATTTACAAAGGATTTACATGCCTAACTTTAGGAGTTGGGCTCCTAAATTGGCCCTTTTGAAAATGTACTAAGGCTGAGTTCCTAAATTTAGGCTCCCAGTGGAAGTTCTTTTTAATCAGAACAGTGGGTGCCCAAAACAACTGAGGCTATTTTCTATATCTTTCTGCCATATTTTCCTGGTCTCTTGATCTCTGGGCACTTGATGTTCCTTTGTTTCTCCATAGGTGGTAAAGAATAGTTACTGGTTATATATACCATTAGGATTAAGTGATTCTTTGTGCCATAATGAAAACCTAAGCATTTTGAGCTGACTTAATCATTTTATTATGACTAGATGTCATAAAATATGGGGACCACATTATGAGTTACAGGATAGTCTAATTTTATAGGTATATTGTCTACAGAATGAAGGTATACAAATAAAATAAATATAACGTGGATCTCTAGTCATATATACAGATTGCTACATGATAACATACCATGAAGCTTGTCACACAGTTTTACAATTTGAATATCCCTGCAACATAGAAATAACTTGTTTTCTTATGCAATTGATTATATCTGATATTTTATGAGTTATGGATTGGCTTTTCATTGACATTGGGAGCTGATTGTCCACAAGAGCCTTTAGATCCTTTCTAGCGTTACTACAATTAATTTCCATACCATTCAGTTTATGTACAACACATTTGTTGCTATTGCCAAGCTACATTAACTTACAATTGTCTATACTGAAGCCCATTCATCTTCTTTATACAATCTTTTCTATGCTGTCATCCATCCAATTAGATTAGGTTTGGTAATATGGACTTAATTTGTGAAAGAAAATCACCAAGGTTGTGAATAAAAATGTATTCAAAGTTAAAATAAGTGATTCGAAGTGGGAGAGGAGGTCATCCCCTAAATGTTACACAACCCCCCTAATATTCTTTTAGAACACCCAACTTCAGTTTGCTGAATATCTTATTAATCTAATTGCCATATGAATGAGCATCATTGCCCTTTTTTTTGGTAAGTCTCTTTCCCTGATGATATCTGAAAAAGAGATCTTGAAAAAATAGTGAACATAATCATATTCTGATATCAGTACAGCTGAAGAAATAGATACCCTCCCCTTTTATACCTTTCTAAATTTTTTTGGAAACATAACAGAAAAAAGAATTACAGAAGATTTAAAAAATTAAAATTATAATATTTTAACCTGCTTCCCCAAATTCATACATTTCTAAAAGCCTTAATATACAACATGGCTTGTAATGAAAATAAGCGATTTTTACTTCATCATAAGATACTTTGCTTTTGCTATGCTAACTTCTGATGAAATAGCACTTAGAACATGATCATTTCCAGCAAAGAATATCACATATTGTCATTGCACACCTTAGAAACTCACAATCAGGCATGCTTTCCAAGATCATCACTTCCACTTGGCACAAAATCTCACTTATGTTCAAGGACTTGGATCAAGTAAGAAAGGGGCAATTTTCAGCCACAGAGTGACTCGGCTAGTTAAACAAATAAACATATCTGGCTAATTAGCAGAGTATATTCAGTAGTACGGTCACTCTGCTGAATATAGCCAACTATCTTAAAGTTAGCCGGTTATGTATAACCATCTAACTTTAGGAAAGCTCTATGTCCCAACTTTAAGTTTATTTGGATTGTCAGAAGGCATTTGACAAAATCCCTCATGAGAGGCTTCTAAGAAAACTAAAAAGTCATGGGATAGGAGGCGATGTCCTTTCGTGGATTACAAACTGGTTAAAAGACAGGAAACAGAGAGTAGGATTACATGAGCAATTTTCTCAGTAGAAAAGGGTAAACAGTGGAGTGCCTCGGGGATCTGTACTTGGACTGGTGCTTTTCAATATATTTGTAAATGATCTTGAAAGGAATATGATGAGTGAGGTTATCAAATTTGCATAAGATACAAAATTATTCAGAGTAGTTAAATCACAAGCGGATTGTGATACATTGCAGGAAGACCTTGCAAGACTGGAAGATAAGGCATCCAAATGACAGATGCAATTTAATGTGGACAAGTGCAAGGTGTTGCATATAGGGAAAAATAACCCCTGCTGTAGTTACACAATGATAGGTTCCATATTAGGAGCTACCAACCAGGAAATAGATCTAGGCATCATAGTGGATAATACTTTGAAATCGTCAGCTCAGTGTGTTACAGCAGTTAAAAAAAAGCAAACAGAATGTTAGGAATTATTAAGAAGGGAATGGCTAACAAAACAGAAAATGGAATAATGCCTCTGTATCGCTCCATGGTGAGACCACCTCTTGAATACTGTGTATAATTCTGGTCGCCGCATCTCAAAAAAATATAATTGCGATGGAGAAAGTACAGAGAAGGGTGACCAAAATGTTAAAGGGGATGGAACAGCTCCCCTATGAGGAAAGGCTGAAGAGGTTAGGGCTGTTCAGCTTGGAGAAGAGACAGCTGAAGGGGGATATGATAGAGGTCTTTAAAATAATAAGAGGTCTTGAATGAGTAAATGTGAATTGGTTATTTACACTTTCGGATAATAGAAGGACTAGGGGGCACTCCATTAAGTTAGCTAGTAGCACATTTAAGACTAATCGGAGAAAATTATTTTTCACTTAGTACACAATTAAGCTCTGGAATTTGTTGCCAGAGGATTTGGTAGTGCAGTTAGTGTAGCTGGGTTTAAAAAAGGTTTGAATAAGTTCTTGAAGGAGAAGTCCATTAACTGCTATTAATCAAGTTGACTTATTTATTTATTTGTTTTTATATACCGATATTTAAACATAAGTATCATATCTGTTTACATAATAACAAGTGATAGTGTGACCACAGGTCATATTATCTTTACATTGTAACATTGTAACAGAGTAAAAAAACTGCATCTACATATTGCTCTAACAATTATAATATTATTACTTTGAATAACAAACACAACTTGAATTCTTAACATTATAACGGTTAATGTTATTATGAAAAGTATGGGCCTTTGGTTGGAGATGTATTGAGATCTCTAGTGGGTTATGTGTGGGGTTGGTTATAGAGCTGGTGGTTTAGGGTTGGATCTCATTGACGAGGGTTAATTGTTGGCGGGATAGGCTTTTCGGAAAAGCCAGGTTTTTAGTGCTTTCTTGAAGTTTTGAGATGAGGGTTCTGTTCAGAGTTTTTCTGGTAGTTTGTTCCACAGTGCAGGGCCTGCTATTGAGATTGCGTGTTGTTGTATTGAGGTGAGGTGGGCCTGTTTGATGGAGGGGATAGTAAGTAGTCCAGTGTTTTTAGAGCGCAGGTTTCTTTGCGTGGTGTATGGATGAAGGGTGTCCTTTAGCCAGTCTGTTTTCTCATTGTTGATGGATTTGTGCATGAGGGTAAGGGTTTTATAATTGAATTCTGTGGGTTATGGGGAGCCAGTGTAGGTCTTTTAGTATGGGGGTGATGTGTGTGGAGCATTTGCCGTTTGTGAGGGATCTGGCTGTCGCATTTTGCAGTAGCTGAGTGGCTTGAGGGTGGAGGCAGGGAGTCTGAGGAGGATGGAGTTACAGTAGTTGAGTTTCGATAGGATGAGGGCCTGGAGAATTGACCAATAGTCTTGAGTGAGTAGTAGGGGGTTTGATTTTTTTGAGGACTTGTAATTTGAAGTAGCCCTCTTTTATTATAGTATCGATGAAGGTTTTCAGGTTGAGCTCGGAGTCTAGTGTGATGCCTAGGTCTCTTACAGTTGCAACGATTTGGCTTTTGCTCTGCATGGCGGAATGGTCTTGGATACTCTCTGTAAGGAGATTATTAGAGATGTGCAGGATTTCTGTTTTTGAGTGGTTAATGGTGAGTGATAGTTGTGATAGGAGTTTTTGTATTTGGGCTAGGATGGAGTTCCATTGTAGGAGGGTGTTTTGTTTGCCTTCTTTCATGGGGAGGAGGATCTGGATGTCATCGGCATATACAAAGTATTGTAGGCCCAGGTCAGTGATGAGTTTGCATAGTGGGAGCATGTAGATGTTGGTGGGGGAAAGTGATGATCCTTGAGGGATGCTATGTGAAATGAGAAACTGTTTTGATTCTTTGTTGTTGAAGGTTACTTTGTATGATCTGTTTGTTAGGTAGGAGTTAAACCATTTGATTGTGGTGCAGCCTAGTCCAATCTCGCTTAGTCTTGTTAGGAGGGTGTTGTGGTTGATGGTGTCGAATGCGGTGGATATGTCTAGTAGTATAAGAAGGTAGGTGTGGCCGGCATCAAGTCCTCTGAGTGCTGAGTTGGTAAGTAGGAGTATCTCCATGCTGAGGGTTTTTCTGAATCCGTGTTGTGATGAATATAGAATTTTTTGCGATTCCAGGTGTTCAGTGAGTTGATGGTTAACAGTTTTTCCAAGAATTTTTGCGATGAATGAGAGGTTAGATATGGGTCTGAAGTTAGTAGGGTCATTGGAATCAAGGTGTGGGTTTTTTAGTATAGGTTTGATGATGGCGCATTTCAGGGCTTCGGGGAAATTTCCTTGCTTTAGGGATGTGTTGATGATGTCTGCTATAGGTTTGGCTATGATATCTGGGATTAGTGTTAAGGTTGTGATAGGTATGGGGTCGAGGGGGTGTGTGGCTGGGTTTATTTTTTGTGTGATGGTTTTTATCTTGGTGGAGGTGGTGGGTTCAAAGGTGGTCCAGGTGGGGATGGTCGTGGGTTGGGAGGTCACTGTATCCTTGGTGGCTTGAGAGGTGGGTGTTATTAGTTTGGAGATTTTGTCTAGGAAGAATTGTGCTAGTTTGTCGCAGGTTATTGAAGCATTCTATTGCAGGGTGGAGTTTGGATGGGTTGGGTAAGCTTGGTGACAAAGTTGAAGAGGGCTCTTGGGTAGTATTGGTGATCGTGGATTTTCTTTGCGTAGTATTCTCATTTGGCGTGATCTATGTCAGTTTTGTAGGTGTGAGGTATTGTTCTGTATCTGTCCAGGTGGGTAGGGGTAGGATCTTTTCTCCACTTTTTTTCAGCTTAATGTTTTTCAGTTCGTGTTTGTACCATGGCGCTTTAATGGAGCTCCCAGTTTTGATTTCTTTGGTGATGATAGGACATTTTGCTTTTGCTATTTCAGCATTGATGGTAAGCCAGGAGTTGGTAGCTGTGTTTGCAGTGTTGAGATTTAGTGCTATGGGGAGGGCTTCAGCAATGTCTTCACTGGGGCATGGCTTGGGGAATTTGATGTATTTTTTGTTGTAGCTGGTTCTGTGTGGTTGGTTTTGAGTTTGAGTGTGGCATGGATCAGTTTGTGGTCGGACCATGGGATGTTGGTTGTTGGAGGGGGTTGTTGGTGCGTGATGTTTTGTTGTTGATAAAGATGAGGTCAAGCGTATGGCCTGATTTCTGCGTTGGTGTGTTTACTATTTGATTGAATCCAATGGCTGACATAGTTTCGAGCAGGAGTTTGCATGTGGGTGATTGTGGGGTGGAGTCTATATGGAGGTTGAAGTCTCCTAGGATGATTGCTGGTGTGTCCATGTTAATGTGTGATGGGATGATTTCTATGAGAAAGGATATATGGAAGTCCAGGCATTTGGATGGGGCATATACCATCATGATTTGAAGGTTTTTAGTTTTGAAGAGGCCAATTTCCAGAGGTGGAGGATGTTGGGGTATTGAGTGAATTTGAATTTCTTTGAGGCTAGAAAGAGTAGGGAATGGCCTCTGTTATTACTGGCATCAGTAGCATGGCATCTTCTTAGTGTTTGGGTACTTGTCAGGTTCTTGTGACCTGGTTTGGCCTCTGTTAGAAACAGGATGCTGGTTTTGATGGACCTTTGGTCTGACCCAGCATGGCAATTTCTTATGTTCTTATGTTCTTAAGTCCCAAGTTAACCAGCTAACACTAGTTAGCCGGTTAACTTATCCAACTAACTCTGCTCCTCCCCAGAATACCTCCTGCCTCCATCCCTCCCCCCCCCCCCCCCCCCCGAACACAACCTACTTAACTGGCTAAACATAGAAAATGTTGACTTGGACCACCCAATCTACCCACCATTTGTACCTGCCTAGTATGCTACACAAGTCTTACCTGATCTGTAGTCTTTCCTCTCTCTCCCCCTTTATCACTGAGGTCTCTTAGCATCTGTCCCAGGCATGCTTGAATTCTCTCACTGTTTTGATTCCAATAACTTCCACGAAGTGAAAAAATTTTCTCTCATTCTTTTTGAGCTTCCCTCTGTTCAGCATACATTATAATATTTATTTTAAAACATTTATTGCTGACACTATCTTTCGTTCTAAGCAGGAACCAATAAATATTCATAAAAATTGAAACCTGCTAAAGATATTAATGTTTGGTATCATATCTTGTTTTCCCCTTCTTATTGCCTAGATTACCTCTTTATCTCCTTCAGTCTTTCTATATGGATTATAGTATGGCCATGTACCATTTTGGAGGCCCTTTTTAAATTGCTTGTTCCTTGTCAATGCCCCTTTGAAGATGTTGACGCAAGTAGTGAATAAAGAATTAAAGATGACTAAGTCATAATAAAGAGTAGCATATCAGAGTGATTTTTCAGACCTTTCCTAAAGAGTGGGACGGGTAGGATACCTGCTTTTTGGTACAGACATAAAAGATTACAGGAACCCTCCAGGATCATGATATGAGTGTACATTGATCCCATTGTTGCAATAGGTTTTCCAGAAATCCAGCTGAGGTGAGAGGGATAGGGTTGGGGTTCCAGGGATATAGGGGAGAGGTAGCATGAGGAGTGGGCTAGTATAACATTTGATTGGCTAAACCAAGGGAGAGACAGTGATCCACCACTTTATATAAGTACATTTTATTTAATCATTGGGGAACTTCGGAAGGTGGGGGGGGGGGGGGTAGGAGGAAGAGAAGATTGGGCTGGAAGGTCCTATGTTTAGTACACTCATGTGGAGGATGAGGAATCAGGTCTCTAGGACCACTTCACTGCACATTTTCCCCTAGATTCATCAAAAAGTATTACTAATGCCTGTGAGAGAGAGAGAGAACCTCTGAGGAGGACCTACCTATTTATATCTCTATAGGAGGGCCACTTAATAGGTTGAGGTGAGCTGTTAGTGGTGGTTTAGGGTTTAGGGGCCAGTTTTGCACATAGTGAGATGTACAAACAGCATAGTACATCTTGGTGAAGATTTGATGTCATTTGGAATGAGGAAAGTCTCAAAAAGATGAAATTTCTACGATGTCCTCTCACCCTAAGGCCAAATCCATAAGCAAAACTCATCAGAACTGTCTGAAATTTCAAGAAGGCCCATCACTCAGTAAAATTATTGCTAGCATCAAATAATTTAAGAGAAACATCGGTATAACTTGCAAGACATGGCAGATGCTACCATAAGAAGCTTGAAGGGCAGGCTGGATAACCCATTTGATCCTTTTCTGCTCTCATTAGGGATGTGAATCGTTTTTTGACGATTTAAAATATCGTTCGATATATTTTAAATCGTCAAAAATTGTTAGGGCCACGATACAATACCAATTCCCCCGATTTATCGTCAAAAAATCGTAAATCGGGGGAAGGGGGAGGGCAGGAAAACCGGCACACTAAAACCCCCTAAAACCCACCCCCGACCCTTTAAATTAAATCCCCCACCCTCCCGAACCCCCCCCCAAATGCCTTAAATTACCTGGGGGTCCAGCGGCAGTCCGGAACGGCCTCCTGCAATTGAATCGTGTTGTCTTCAGCCGGCGCCATTCTACGCCGCCATTTTGCAAAATGGCAGCGCAAAATGGCGGCGGCCATAGACCAACACGATTCGACTGCAGGAGGTCGTTCCGGACCCCCGCTGGACTTTTGACAAGTCTTGTGGGGGTCAGAAGGCCCCCCCAAGCTGGCCAAAAGTCCCTGGGGGTCCAGCGGGATTCCGGGAGCGATTTCCTGCCGCAAATCGTTTTCCGTACGGAAAATGGCGCCGGCAGGAGATCGACTGCAGGAGGTCGTTCAGCGGGGGTTCCGGACCCCGGCTGAACGACCTCCTGCAGTCGATCTCCTGCCGGCGCCATTTTCCGTACGGAAAACGATTCGCGGCAGGAGATCGCTCCCGGACCCCCGCTGGACCCCCAGGGACTTTTGGCCAGCTTGGGGGGGCCTCCTGACCCCCACAAGACTTGCCAAAAGTCCAGCGGGGGTCCGGAACAACCTCCTGCAGTCGAATCGTGTTGGTCTATGGCCGCCGCCATTTTGCGCCGCCATTTTGAAAAATGGCGGCGCAGAATGGCGCCGGCTGAAGACAACACGATTCAATTGCAGGAGGCCGTTCCGGACCGCCGCTGGACCCCCAGGTAATTTAAGGCATTTGGGGGGGGGGGGGGGTTCGGGGGGGGGGGGGATTTAATTTAAAGGGTCGGGGGTGGGTTTTAGGGGGTTTTAGTGTGCCGGTTTTCCTGCCCTCCCCCTTCCCCCGATTTAGCTACGGACCGCCGCTGGACCCCCAGGTAATTTAAGGCATTTGGGGGGGGTTCGGGAGGGTGGGGGATTTAATTTAAAGGGTCGGGGGTGGGTTTTAGGGGGTTTTAGTGTGCCGGTTTTCCTGCCCTCCCCCTTCCCCCGATTTAGCTACGGACCGCCGCTGGACCCCCAGGTAATTTAAGGCATTTGGGGGGGGGTTCGGGAGGGTGGGGGATTTAATTTAAAGGGTCGGGGGGGGGTTTTAGGGGGTTTTAGTGTGCCGGTTTTCCTGCCCTCCCCCTTCCCCCGATTTAGCTACGGGACCGCCGCTGGACCCCCAGGTAATTTAAGGCATTTGGGGGGGGGGTTCGGGAGGGTGGGGGATTTAATTTAAAGGGTCGGGGTGGGTTTTAGGGGGTTTTAGTGTGCCGGTTCACGATTTTAACAATTTTCACGATACTCTAAACACCCAAACGGCGACAATACGATTCCCTCCCCCTCCCAGCCGAAATCGATCGTTAAGACGATCGAGGACACGATTCACATCTCTAGCTCTCATTACTAAATTACTATGTATGATGTCCAGAATCTTTTCTGGGTGGTAACTCCTAATATGAAATGAGTTGCCATTACAATTGAGAATGGAAGCAGAAGTTAAAGTATGTTTTTTCTTGCAAGGTCACTAGTGTGGCAAGGAAGATAGTTGATGTACTGTTTTAGTTATAGCACTTTTAAAGCTTTTGTAAGTTTTAATAAGTGTGTTTCATGCTTTTTGTGATAGTATACATTTTCTTTGGAATCAGCATTGAACACAATTTATAGAACTGAGGAATACAGGTCTCTGTATAAATAAATAAATTAAATAAATAAATAACTTTTCCTTCAGTGCTTTGCCGTTACTTAGCTGCCTTTGCTGCTACATAGCTGAATAAATTGGTTCTTGTCTGGATAAGTGTTGCTGCTTTGCTGGATTACTCAGAATTTATCCTGATAAGTGCAAAAATGCCACTACTTAGCCAGATAAATTGGAATTCATCCGGATAAGTGTACACAACTGGTATACCCACTTATTTTTACATTTAATTTTAAAATGATATGTGAGTAGATTTAACACTTGTAAATTAGATGCATTTACCACCGTAAATTAACATTTACATGCGTCAGTCAGGAGATTTTCTAACATGAGTATGGCAATGAAATTACCAATTCAATTTCTTCAGTTTGAAGTCCACCTAATTCACCCAGTTCTACAGTATTTAGATTGATTATCAATGACTGAATGAATACAGTTTAAAATGTTAGTTCTCTTGTTCAAAGCATTGTATGCAGAGGGGTATCCATTATCAAATTTGATACAGACTATAGTAATGTTTTAGTCCTGGGGGAGTTCTGTGCTACTGTGGAGCACAGAATTTGCACAGAATTCCCCCCCTGCTCAGAAAATGGCAGAGAAGACCCTGGCATGCCGCAAATGGAGCTCACAAAGATGAAGGCCCCCATTTGCCGCTGGATGCACTTTGCTCATGGCAAAGATGAAGATCCTGGTGCACAATTCGCAGCAAAGTTGAAGGCCCCCATGTGCCATGAATGGAGTATGCTCTTCTCATGGCGAAGGTGAAGGCCCCCGTGTGCTGCGAACAGAGTATGCTCTGCTCATGGCGAAGATGAAGGCCCCCTGTGTGTTGTGAATGGAGTGTTCTCCGTTCGTGGGAAAGATGAAGGCCCTGTTGAGAGTGAATGTGTGTGTGTGAGAGGAGAGGGAGAGGGTGTGAGAAAGGGGAGGGGGTGTGAGAGAGGAGAGGGAGGGCAGGGGCTGTGTGAGAGAGGAGGGGGTGTGAGAGAGGGGAGGGGGTGTGAGAGAGCAGGGGGTGAGTAAGAAAGTGTGAGAGAGCATGGGAGATGAGAGAGCATGGGGGAGATGCTTGAGTGTGGGTGCCAGAGACAGGGAGCCCCTATGAGGAGATTGTGAAGGAGTGTTTATGTATGTGAGAGATTGGGAGCTCATGTGTATGAAAAAGGGGTTGTATGAATGTGAGGGTGCTAGCCTTTGTGAAGGGATTGTGTATGTGTGAGACAGAGCCTGTATGAACGGGTACATGAGAGAAAGATATTGGTAGCCTGTGTGAGGATATATGTATGAAAGAGAAAGGAACCTTGTGTGGGTGTGTGTGCAAGAGAGAGGGACCCTGTATGAGGGGATATGTGTGTGTGAGAGTGTGAGGGAGCCTGAATGAGGGTGTGTGTATGTGTACTAGAGAGAGGGAGGGAAAGAGGAAGCCTGTGTGAGGGGCAGTACTGAGAACAGGGTCAAACTCTGAGACCAGCGATAGAGTGGAAGGGTTGAGCCTAGAGGTAGAGGAGACATACTGACAGATGGAGGAATTGGGGCCTAAGAGGAAAAAGTGTCCAGGGGAGTAGGGAGAGCGAGTGGAAAGGACAATCTTACAGTGAATTTCTAGGGAAATTCTGCTCAAAATATTTAAAATTCTGCATCACTAAGTAATAACTTTTTTCTGTATTAATTTAAAATGTAATTACATAAAGACTGTCATGTAAATTGTATTATTTTGACAAATATAAAGTTTGCAGAATTTTGCAGAATTTTAAGTTTTTGTGCGCAGAATTTTAAATTTTTTAACAAACATATGTTATATAAATTTATTTTGCAGTATGTTTTACAGATATATTTTTATTTCTGTGCAATGTGTGAATGTTTATTATATGTTCTGCACGGATCAACTTGTTGTCCTTAGTTTGTTGGTTTTCATATGATTTCATTATGGTTAAGTAAGTTTATCTAATTTCGGCTAGTTCATGGATTCTCAATTTTTTTTCTCCATAGCTGCAGATCATTTATTTATTTAATAATTTTTATATACCGATGATTCATGAGAACATATCAAATTGGTTTACATTATTTATCAAATATTCAGTTAAAAATATTTCCATTTCCAAAAGAGAAAAGGAAGTGAGTACATAGTTTCATAATATAAATAAAATAAAATATAAACTAAATAATCCTAAAATTTAGATAGTTAGAGAGACAGGATAATAAGAGGAGAGATAATAAAATTAACAATATACATTACCTTGGTGTATGATTAGTAGGTTAAAATCATTAGGTTAACAATTCTTGGAAGGCATGTTTGAATAGCCATGTTTTAATGCCCTTTTTAAATAGAACATAAGAACATAAGAAAATGCCATACTGGGTCAGACCAAGGGTCCATCAAGCCCAGCATCCTGTTTCCAACAGTGGCCAATCCAGGCCATAAGAACCTGGCAAGTACCCAAAAACTAAGTCTATTCAATGTAAGCATTGCTAATGGCAGTGGCTATTCTCTAAGGCAGAGCTTTCCAAAGTGTGTGTCGGGACACATTAGTGTGTCGCCTGTAGTGTGGAGGTGTGTCGCCCGGTCCACAGGGCCGGCGGAAGCAGGGAACTATAGCAGGAAGATCGGCGGGCAGTGGTGGAGCTTACATCACCACGGCCCGAAGAAAAGGGTCACGTTCACTCCTCCTCCTTCCTGCCTGTGCAGCCCTGGAAGAAAAACATTGCCGGAGCCGCGTGGGCAGGAAGGAGGAGGAGCATCTGCTGCGTACAGAGGAAGAGCAGCATTAATGGGCCGTTGCGGATCCCACGTCGCGACGGCCCGAGAAGAGGAGGAAACCCGATAGCAGGGCCGCTGCAGATCCCATGTCACGGCCAGGGAAGATCAGGGCCTCTGAAGAGCCCATCCTTCGGCAACCCGTGCAGAGGGACAGCATGTGCCAGTGAGAGCCTGTGCTTGAGCAAGAGAGCATGTAGGAGTGAGAGAGCCTGTGTGTGTGAGAGTGAAACAGCATGTGCACGAGAGAGACAGTATGTATGTATGTATGAGAGAGAGGCATGTGAGAGTGAGAGCTGTGGATGTGTGAGATTGCATGTGAGTGAGAGCCTGTGTGTGTGAGAATGTGTGAGATAGTGTGTGAGAATGAGAACCTGATTGTGTGTTTGAGGGAAGACAGATGGAGAGAAAAGAAATAGAAAAAAAGACCCTGTAAAAGGAATTGGCAAAAAAACAAGAAAGGAAAGGTGGAAAAAAAAGCCTGTGACCAACCGATTAGAAAACTAAGATCAGACAGCAAAGGTAAAAAAAAAAATTACTTTTTAGTGATTGGCACATGTAATCTATGGGAATGTGCAAGAGTAGCACTTTATGCCGATCTCACAATGTACGAGATCAGCATGGACGAAGTGGAAGCCTGCAAATATTTATTATGAGATAGGTTGTGTTGTGAAACATTTTATTTATGTATATATTTAAGGAAACATACATAAATTGTTGAAATACATTTTGTTCGTTTAACCTTTAACTTCTGGTTTGCTGGTAGACTGAATTACTGTGTCACGAAATTATGTTTGTCTAAAAAGTGTGTCACCAACCTGAAAAGTTTGGAAAGCTCTGCTCTAAGGGGTAGATTTTAAAAAAAATGCGCATTCACGTACTTTTGTTGGCGCACCAGTCGCAAACAAAAGTACGCTGGATTTTAGTAGATACGCGCGTAGCCGCTCGTATCTTCTAAAATCCAGGATCGGCGCGCGCAAGGCTGCCGATTTTGGGCAGCCGGCGCGCGCCGAGCCGCGCAGCCTGCCTCTGTTCCCTCCGAGGCCGCTCCAAAATCGGAGTGGCCTTGGAGGGAACTCTCTTTCGCCCTCCCCTCACCTTCCCCTCCCTTCCTCTACCTAACTCACCCCCCTGGCCCTATCTAAAGCCCCCCCTACCTTTGTCCACGGATTTACGCCTCCCGGAGGGAGAAGTAAATCCACACGCGCCAGCGGGCCGCTGGTGCTCCAAGACACAACCCGGGGGCGGTTCCGGAGGGCACGGCCACGCCCCCGGACCGCCCCGGGCCGAAACCATGCCCCCGGGCCCGCCCCCAAAATGCTGCGTCCCGCCCCCAAAATGCCGCGTTGATCGGCCCCGCCCCGACCCCGACAAAAAACCCCGGGACTTACGCGAGTCCCGGGGCTCTGGGCGCGCCGGCAGGCCTATGGAAAATAGGCGCGCCGGCGCGCAAGGCCCTGCTCGCGTAAACGCGTAAACACGAGCAGGGCTTTTAAAATCCGCCCTTAAGTGAACTTAATAGCAGGTAATGGACTTCTCCTCCAAGAACTTATCCAATCCTTTTTTAAACACAGCTATATTAACTGCACTAACCACATCCTCCGGCAACAAATTCCAGAGTCTAATTGTGCGTTGAGTAAAAAAGAACTTTCTCCGATTAGTTTTAAATGTGCCCCATGCTAACTTCATGGAGTGCCCCCTAGTCTTTCTACTATCCGAAAGAGTAAATAACCGATTCACATCTACCCGTTCTAGACCTCTCATGATTTTAAACACCTCTATCATATCCCCCCTCAGTCGTCTCTTCTCCAAGCTGAAAAATCCTAACCTCTTTAGTCTTTCCTCATAGGAGAGTTGTTCCATTCCCCTTATCATTTTGGTAGCCCTTCTCTGTACCTTCTCCATCGCAATTATATCTTTTTTGAGATGCGGCGACCAGAATTGTACACAGTATTCAAGGTGCGGTCTCACCATGGAGCGATACAGAGGCATAGTTTGAAGATCATGTTGGGGTAGCATATATATTTTAACAGTTCTGTTCATTGCAAGACAGTCAGGAAGTGTTCATAATTTGTTATTGTTTAATGCTTTGGCCAGTTTCATATATGAGCATAAACAGATTGATAATGGTAACCTATTTATTGAAGTTTCATTAAGTTAATCATATTGTGATTTTAGGGTGATTTTAATAGAATCATGATTGTTAGCTATTTTAGTCTTGTACACTTTTAGGATATTATGTTACAAAGAAACTTTAGATGGACAAAAGGTATATGGGTGTGTGTGTGTTTGTGTGTGTGCATATGTTGAATAGAAGGGGAGGGATAAAAGCAAATGCAGAGAGAATGACAGTACTGACTGTTAGGGGTATGCGTGGAAAAAAATGTTGGTTCTGTTCATTTGGCTCAGTGATTATTTTTGTTTGGTATGGGGCAAAATAATTATTTATTTATTTGTGTCATTTGGTTATTTGTTTCCATACAAAGTCAATGCTGAAGCAATGCATACTAATTTGGGCTCTAAAATAGGGGTTTTCCAAGTTTAGTGAAATTTGCAGGCAGACATCAGCAGCAGATAGAAATGTATTCCAAGACACTACAAGTGAATTTTAAAAGCCCTACGCTTACCAAAGCCAGGAGGTACCTGTGTGACTAGGCCTAGCATGTGCTACACAGATTTTAAATCCAATGCAGGCATGAGTGTATCTCCAGGTTTGCGCATAAACATTTTTCACACCAAAATGGGAGGGGCATGGGAATGCTCTGGGCAGAGCATGGGTGGGGCATGGACGGGCTGGGTCTGTAGCATGAATCCAGCGCATAATTATTTACATGCACAAGCACACATCAGGGTCCCCTACCACGTAATTTTAATTCTGCTTTGGATGGCATGTAAGCCATATAATAAAACAAAATACTCTAGTTAGCTGGGTTTTAAGGGTTGAGTTTAATAGGGTGAAAAGGAGTCAAGTTAGCTAAGGGATTTAGGAATTCCTCTCCTTTACTGAGGAGAACTGGAAGCGAACCGGGAAAAAGGCCTATTGCATCACTGTGCTTACCTACTAAAATTCCCCCCACTTACAAGTTTGAGATGGCATTTGCCCATACATGTGCACATCAATATAAAATCATGAGTGCATGTATGCGCGGATAGCCAATTTTATCTCATGTGCACATATGTGCATATATACGCGTATGTTATAAAATCAGTGAATCCATGTACACACACCAGGAAAATGTGCATCCATGTGCGTACACAAAAAGGTCTTAAATTTTACTTCTAAAAGTGGAGTAACCCTCAAGGCATTATTATAGGGTAAAGCAGCCAAAACAGAGGAATCAGCACTCCAAGGCACTGTGAGAGGACCAAAGTAGCACCTAGGGATGTGCAGAGGGACGCTATACGTTGCATTCGGGATTCGTATTCATCGGGGGGGCAGATACGTTGCATTCGGCAAGGGGTGCCCCCGATACGTTCATGTGTTCTTATTCGTTTCCCAGCTACCCCCCCACCCTCCTGACCCCTCCAGGACTTACCAAAACTCCCTGGTGGTCCAGCGGGGGGTCCGGGAGCCATCTCCTACACTCACACCCTCGGCTGCCGGTATTCAAAATGGCGCTGATAGCCTTTGACCTTACTATGTCACAGAGACTAGGTGCCATTGGTCGGCCCCTGTCACATGGTAGGAGCAATGGATGGCAGGCACCATCTTGTGCTCCTACCATGTGACAGGGGCTGACCAATGACACCAGTAGCCCCTGTGACATAGTAAGGGCAAAGGCTATCGGTGCCATTTTGATTACTGGCAGCCAACGGCCCAAATGCAGGAGATCGCTCCCAGACCCCCACTGGAACACCAGGGTCCACTTGTCGACCTATGACCTCAATGTCGACCTATGTTTTATATAATATTTTGGTAATGTTTCTGTCTAGCTTTATATAGAAACATAGAAATGACAGCAGAAGAAGACCAAACAGCCCATCCAGTCTGCCCAGCAAGTTTTGCACTTTTTTTTTCTCATACTTATCTGTTACTCTTGGCTTTTAGTAACCTTTTGGTCCTATTTCCCTTCCACCCCCACCATTAATGTGGAAAGCAGTGTTGAAACTGCATCTAAGTGAAATATCTAGCTTCATTAGTTAGGGGTAGTAACCGGCACAATAAGCAAGCTACACCCATGCTTATTTGTTTACTGATGAGTGTGCCTGAACAGAAAACCAACATGGAGAAGGAAATCCCCAGAATCCTTTGCTTTTCTTTAGCCTGCCTGGGCTGAATGAACTCTAAGTGACTTTCTGAGCATGACTTGCAGAATTTCCCTGGAAATCCACAAAGGCAGACAAGCTGGCACCAGAAAGGTGATGCCTATTCATAGGGTCACAAAGAAGAAACCAACGGCGGGAGCTTCAGGCACTATTCTCAGGAGTTGTTATCAACACAGCTACAGATGTGTTAATTATCTTGACCAGTAAGATTTTAACAGAACAAAAGACTATCTCGAGAGTGAGGGCAAATGGGCCCCACCTCCTGGGAAAACTAATCAGGGGTAGCTAGGGATGATATTATCATGCAGTTGACATGACAACCTATGTAAATGATTCTTTGGGCAGTCACGCAAGTCTATAAGCTTCCACAATATTGTATGTTATCTATAAAAGAAGGATCACTTCCTGTTAGGGATGTGAATCATTTTTGAACGATTAAAATTATCGTCAAATAATTTTAAAATCGTCCTAAATCGTCAGAGTGCATGATACAATACAAATGCCCCCGATTTATCGTCATAAATCGTCCTAAATCGTTAAATAGGGCACAGGAATTATTTGGGGGAGGGTGGGAAAACCGGCACACCAAAACAACCCCTAAACCCACCCCAACCCTTTAAAACCAATTCCTTACCCTCCCCCACCCTCCCGAACCCCCCCAAAATGTTAAATTACCTGGTGGTCCAGTGGGGGGGTCCCGGCGCGATCTCCCGCTCTCGGGCCATCGGCGCCATTTTGGCTGCCACCAATTAAAATGGCGCCGATGGCCCGATAAAAAAAAAACCCACCTGACCCTTTAAATCGACCCCCTTAGCCTCCCCCAGCCTCCCGACCCCCCAAAACCTTTTAAAATTACCTGGTGGTCCAGGGGGGCCTCGGTGAGTGATTTCCCATTCCCAGGCATCAGCTGCGCTAAAAAAAAATGGCGCCGATGCCCCTTTGCCCTTACCATGTAAGAGGGTATCCGTGCCATTGGCCGGCCCCTGTCACATGGTAGGAGCACTGGATGGCCGGTGCCATCTTTAAAGATGGCGCCGGCCATCTTTACTCATCAGCCCCTATTATACTATACTCTATATTAGGGGCTGATGGCTGGCGCCATCTTTACTCATCAGCCCCTATTATACTATACTCTATAATAGGGGCTGATGGCTGGCGCCATCATTCCTTCATTTACTTATTTATTTATTTTCTATATTTCTATAATGCTAGTTACAATGGAATTGTTCAATGCAGATTACTTGTCACTGTTGGTATACTTTGTTCCCCTTTTTGATCCTTGTTTTTATTACTCATGGTGCTACTAGGGGTGTGCATTTGTTTCCTACGTATTGGTAATCCGCAACGTATAGGCCCATATTTGTTGTATTCGTGGGGAAGCAAAACGTATCGCAATTCCCCACGAATACAATGAATCTTTGCCGAATAATTCGGCCATCTAAAGGAGCAAATTTAAACAAACCCCCACCCTCCTGACCCCCCCAAGACTTACCAAAACTCCCTGGTGGTCCAGCGGGGGGTCTGGGAGCCATCTCCTGCACTCACGCCCTAGGATGCCGGTATTGAAAATGGTGCGATATATATTCTTTTTCTTTAGTGCGCTCTAACAAAGAAGAAAGGTTTTAGTGGCTTTTTAAACAATTTTGGACAGGAAATATCATGCAGCTGATCAGAGATGGAATTCCATAGACTGGGACTTGCAACACAGAAAGCTCTATTATGAGTGATGTTCATTACCGGAGAGCTGCCATTACTCCGGGATTTCAAAGGATGGGGCAGAAGGCCTGCCCATCTGTAATAACTCACAACTTCTTATCTTAATGAATAATCTTTATTAGTAAAATGCAAGAAATGAATATACAATTAATTTGTCTTAGAAGCATAGTCCATCTAACAACAAAGTACGTAACCTGTCCTGCTTTCTCTTTTCTCCTTTTGCTAACAGTGATGAGTATTGAGTAGGTGGGTCAGATTCAGTGTAGGATTATCTAGTAGATTTTTTTTTTCAGAGGATCATAATTGTCTCACAGGTTTCTATAGAGGGAGTGAGGCATTTAACTATAGTGAAGAATTATTGTGCACTGAGTTATGAACCAAAGTTAAGACTTTGTAATGGATTCTAGAAGCAATTGGGAACCAATGAAGATCATATAGAATCGGTGTTATGTGATCTCTGAGAGACGAGTGCTAGTCATGACTCATGCTGTAGAGTTTCTAATCACCTGCACTGGATGTATCATAATTGCAGGAAGACCGAGGTATAAAGAGTTACAATAGTCTAGTTGGTTTAAAATAAATGATTGCAGCACTAACTGAAAGTCTTGATATTCAAGGAACAGTTTTAATTTTCTTTATAAATGCAATTTGTAAAAAAAGGAGGTTATTGTCTTTGCAATATTTGACTACATGGATAAATTACTGTCAAGCATTACACCTAATTTTCTAGCTTTATGCATGATTGGAATACAGTTTCATTGGTAATTCAGATGGGAAACTCAGAAGATAAGGATTTCATTTTTGGTGAGCATCAGAATTTCATTTTTTTTAATATTTAATTTTAACTTATTATGGGACAACCTTCAGTTTACTGATTGTATGCAAAGGGAGATCAGATATAAGATGTCAGACCAGGTGGTATTCTTGGGGTTGAAAAAGCTGTAAATCGTCCGCATATATTTTATGTCACTCCTAAACATGAGAAAATTCTGCATAATGGGGCTAAATACATGTTAAACAGAGTGGAGGATAAAGCATATCCCTGGTGTACACCCAAGGAAACTGTCATCCAACCTTCAAAACCATTCAAATATAGCATAAGAGTCACAGCCCACTGACTATGGTCATGGGGAAGGCAACCTCCTGTAGCAGTTGCTACTCACTGTTAAATGGTTGTGAGCAGACAACCACCAGCAAATCTATCAACAATCTTCTACTCTTGACCTTCACTATTGACTAAGTAAAGGCAAAAAGAATCAAAGCCAGCTCTTCCAGATGCTGGGGAGAATCCCTTCCATCAGGAACTGGTACCACTCAGACGCCAAAGTAGCAAAAATCTTCAAAACTCCCATCTCCTATCTTCACTAATTTCCTTCCCTGGTCACTTCTCACCATCCCTCTGATTTCTGAGCATGCTCCAGGGACATCTAGAGTCCATAGAAGTCTCCCATAAATAGGTGAGGATTAAATGCAAGGGGAGGAGAAAACTTAGTGCCAGATATAACCGTGTTATATGTACATCAATCCTCAGAACTGGCTATAGGGTTAATCAAACTATCTAGGAGCTGAAAAATGGAAAACATATTATCCTTTGGCAGAACGAAGCCAGAGAAAATCTCTGGAGAAGGTCTGTAGAAGTTCTGACATATAAATTGGGCTTCAGACTAGGTATTGACAAAAGACTAATCAATTTAGAAGCTAGAAGATAGTGAGTTTATTAACTCTGGGCATGGCAATGCCAGAGGAAATATATGTAACGGTCTTGTTGTAGTTTCCCCACAACAGCAATTGTGGAAGCAGTAGCAGGATCAGTTTTAGAGATTGACTTCCTCTTTGTTGTGCCAGTGCTGAAGTAAACACATTCTAATGTAACAAGACATCCTAAAGCCAATTTCCTCCTATCTGATAGGTGTTACGATCCCGGTCACTAGCTTAGTGACCGGGCTCTTACCTTGTGCTGCCGCGCCGCGAACCGCCAGGTTCCTGGCCTCCAGGGCCGCATGGCAGCGGCGTTTCCTCGTGGAAACGCCGCCGAAGACTCCTCCCCTCGACGGGGGAACGCACGCGCGCGAAGGGCCGCGTTTTGAGGCGTCTGCACCCGGATGTGCAGACACGCCCCCTGTGACATCAGACGCCGGGTAGGGGATTTAAACGGGGCTCTGGCGCTTCCAAAATGCCTTGCAACGAGGTCTCTCTGTTGAGCTCTAGTTGCCTTTCGGATTGCCTGGTTCCTGATTCCTGCTTGCCTGGTTCCTGATTCCTGCCTGCCTGATCCTGGTTTCGCCTGCTGACCCCGGTCCGTGACTCCGCTCCGCTTGCCATCTGCCTGCCTTGACTACGGTTCGTGACCTCTACTCTGCTTGCCTGCCGCCTGCCTTGACCCCGGTCCGTGACTCCGTTCTGCTTGCCATCCACCTGCCCTGACTCCGGATTGTATTCTTCTCCTTGGATTCTTCGAGCTTCTCCTAAGTCCCAGCGGTCCGGGTCCCTACGGGCTCCTCCCGGGGGGACTTTGGGCTTCCAGGGCGAAGACTCCTAAGTCCTAGCGACCCGGGCTCCCACAGCTCCTCTGGAGGAGTCACGGGTTTCCAGGTGAAGACTCGTCTAGACCACAGAGCTCTGCCTCCCTTCCGTCCTCCGGGACGGGCGGCCCAAGGATCCACTTCCTGATTGAACAATCACAACAGTTTGCAAGGCCATGGATCCGGCAGATCTCGCGGGTCTTCAGGCCATTCCGGGGCTTGCTCAACGGCTGGTACAACAGCAACAGGTGCTGGATTCATTAGTAGCTACGGTGGAGCGCATGGCTACTCGTATGGATGCTGAAGCTCCTGCACCGGCCCCGGCTCCTGCACCCGCTCCGGTCGTCACGCTCCAGACTCCTACACAGCTGCCTTCTCTTTCTCGATACACGGGGGATCCCAAAGCCTGCCGTGGATTCCTCAACCAATGTTTTGTACGGTTCGCCTTGCTTCCCACTCAGTTTCCTGCTGACTATGTCAAGGTAGTGTACATCTTTTCCTTGTTGGATGGCAAGGCCTTGAACTGGTCATCGCCTATGTGGGAAAAGAATGACGCCACTCTTTCTAATCTGGATCTCTTTGTGGCCAGTTTCCGAGCCGCCTTCGACGAACATGCTCGCCAGACCTCGGCAACTTCCGAATTACTGCAAATCCGTCAGGGAGCACGCACATTGGCGGAGTATGCCTTGGAATTCCGCACTCTTGCACTTGAGGTGGGGTGGTGTGATGATGCTCTTTGGGGAATTTTTCTTGAAGGTCTGGCGGGTCGGATTAAGGATGTACTAGCCGCCAGAGACCTTCCTGAGGACCTCAACACTCTCATTGAACTCGCTGGACGCATTGATCAGCGCTTGCAACAAAGAGCCAGGGAAGTACGCCCTCCACGACGCATGTCGCCCTTAGCTCCTGCATTCTCCAGACCGCTTATGCCGGCTCCCCGGCCCGCGGGGGCCTCTGCCGAATCCTCTTCAGAAGAGCCTATGCAGTTGGGAAGGACTTCCTTATCTGAAGAGGAGAAACACCGCCGCTGGACACAAGGACTGTGCATGTATTGCGGTGGAAGAGGGCATTTCCTTTCACAGTGTAAGGAACGGCCGGGAAACGCTCACGCCTAGGAGTGATGGAGGAGTGTCTCCTGGGCTGTCTTAATGCTGCTCCTCAATGTACTGTACCTATAACTTTAAAATTTCCAGGAGGTTCCTTCGAGACGCGGGCACTGATTGACTCTGGGGCTGGAGGGAACTTCATCTCCCACGCACTGGTACAACGTCTTCAGATAACTACATGCCCCCGTGAACCTCCGTTGCGAGTCACCTCCATCCAAGGGACTTCTTTGCCCGGAAGCATTTCTGTGGCCACAACCCCGATCACACTTCAGACCGGGCTTCTTCACGAGGAGGTGATCGCTTTTCTCGTTTTGGAGAGGTCAATACATCCCGTAGTCCTTGGCCTGCCCTGGTTACAGCAACATTATCCGGTAATCCGCTGGGATGATTTACAGATTACCCAATGGAGTTCTCAGTGTTTCCAGTCCTGCCTAAAATCTGCGGTGATTCCACCTATTCCCTTGGCACACGCCGGACCGTTACTTCCGGCTCCATACAGCGATTATTCTGACGTTTTTTCTAAAGAAAAGGCGGAGTTACTGCCCCAACATCGTCCCTTCGACTGTGCCATTGAACTTCTTCCCGGTACAGCACCACCCCGGGGCAGGGTGTATCCTCTCTCTCAACCAGAGACTAAAGCCATGTCTGATTATATCAAGGAAAACCTCGCTAAAGGATTTATACGTCAGTCTAAGTCATCTGCTGGGGCAGGTTTCTTTTTTGTAGCTAAAAAGGATGGGTCCCTACGGCCCTGCATCGATTACCGGGGTTTGAATAGTATTACCAAAAAGAACCGTTACCCGTTACCTTTGATCCCGGAGTTGTTAGACAGGCTCCAAGGGGCTCAAATTTTTACTAAGTTGGACTTAAGAGGGGCCTACAACCTGGTGCGTATCCGTCCCGGGGACGAGTGGAAGACCGCCTTCAATACCCGGGACGGACACTATGAATATCTGGTCATGCCATTCGGCTTATGCAATGCCCCCGCAGTGTTCCAGCATCTCATGAATGAGATCCTTAGAGAACTGTTAAACTCCTGTGTTATAGTTTACTTGGACGACGTCCTCATCTATTCACAGGACCTGAACACTCATCGTCAGCAGGTCCGACAAGTCCTACAGATTCTCCGGGACCAGCGCCTCTACGCAAAACTAGAGAAATGTCTCTTTGAACAGGACTCTTTGCCCTTCCTAGGGTATATTGTTTCGGCTACTGGATTCAGCATGGATCCTGAAAAGGTGTCCGCCATCAAAAAGTGGCCTCAGCCTGCTGGATTAAAAGCATTGCAACGCTTTTTAGGTTTCGCAAACTTTTACAGGCACTTCATTCCGGGATATTCCCGGCTGGTAGCACCTTTGACGGCCTTAACTAGGAAGGGAGCGGATGCTCGCCAATGGACTTCAGAAGCTTGTAAAGCGTTTCAGGATTTAAAAGACGCGTTCCTGTTGGAGACTTGTTTACGTCATCCTGACCCTTTACGTCCCTTTGTTGTGGAAGTGGACGCTTCCAGCGTGGCTGTAGGAGCAGTATTGTCACAACACTCCAGTTCAGGAAGATTACTACCATGCTCCTACTTTTCTAAAAAGTTCACTCCTGCCGAGAGTAACTATGGAATAGGCGATAAGGAACTCCTCGCCATCAAGTTGGCTTTTGAAGCTTGGAGGCAGTGGTTAGAGGGAGCTCAACATCAAATCACGGTTTATACTGACCACAAGAACTTGGAGTTCCTTTCACAAGCCCAGCACCTCAATCCCAGGCAAGCTAGGTGGTCGTTGTTCTTTAGCCGGTTTGATTTCATTCTTAAATACCGACCAGCCTCTAAGAATGTTCGGGCCGATGCCCTGTCACGGAGTACCATCCTCGAGGAGAAAGATGATTCCCCACAGTACATCATTGATCGTGCCAGGATCTCTCTTGCCAGCACCAGTATATCCGCGCAAGGAAGGGTGGTAGTGCCCCGACGAGACCGGAGAAAGGTCCTTGAATGGGCTCACGACTTGCTTACAGGAGGTCATGCCGGTCGAGGAAGAACCTTAACTCTCTTGAACCATTTCTACTGGTGGCCTCGGGTGCGACAGGATGTACAAGAATATGTGGCATCCTGCCCAGTATGTGCCAGACAGAAGCCTCTCACTGGTCGCCCCTGGGGGCTCCTGCAACCTCTGCCAATTCCCATGGAACCTTGGACCCACATCGCCACAGACTTCGTGGTAGACTTACCTCTCTCAGAGGGAAAGACGGTAATTTGGGTTATTGTGGACCGTTTTTCTAAAATGGTACACTTGGTACCTCTGCCCAAACTTCCTTCAGCACCAGAACTGGCAAGTCTTTTTATACAACACATCTTCCGGGTCCATGGTCTCCCGCAAAGCATTGTCTCCGACCAAGGTCCCCAGTTTACCGCTCGCTACTGGCGGGCTCTTTGTAAAAAATTTGGGGTACAGTTGAACCTATCTACCGCTTTTCACCCCCAAAGTAATGGACAAATGGAACGGATGAATCGATCTCTCAAGTCCTTCCTCCGCAGTTTCATTTCAGAGAAGAAGGATAATTGGGTTACCCTGCTGCCCTGGGCTGAATTTGCATACAATAATCACGAACATTCAGTTACAGGCCAATCTCCATTCCAGACCGTCTTTGGACGCCATCTCAGGTCTCCTGTTCCACTTCCCGTGGAGGTTGCTTCACCAGCAGCTCAGACTGTAGCCACTCAACTTCTTCGTCTGTGGACAGCTCTTCAGTCACGACTCTCCTCGGCAGCACAAAAGGCACGAAGAGCAGTGAATCGTCATCGACGTCCTGCCCCAGTGTTACTGCCCGGTACTAAGGTATGGCTAAGTACCAAGAATCTGCATTTTTCCGGTTGATCCCGCAAGTTGGCTCCCAAGTTCTGTGGTCCGTTTCCGGTGGCAGAGCGAATAGGATTGGTATCCTACAGACTAGGTCTTCCATCATCTTTGCGTGTTCACAATGTGTTTCATGTGTCCCTTCTGAAACCAGTTGTGCACTCCCGTTTTCATCGACTCACTCCTGATGATATCTCAGTCTCATCTCCTGGGGAACCTGTTTACCAAGTACACGAGGTACGCGATGTACGCTTTCACAATCGTCGATGGGAGTATTTGCTGGCATGGGAGGGCTGTGGGTCTGAGGAGGACTCCTGGGAACCTGCATGAAACATTCTGGACAAGTCTCTGCTAACCCAATTCCATTTGGACAATCCCGGAAAGCCCGGTCCTCTACGGAGGGGGCGTAAAGGGGGGGGTACTGTTACGATCCCGGTCACTAGCTTAGTGACCGGGCTCTTACCTTGTGCTGCCGCGCCGCGAACCGCCGGGTTCCTAGCCTCCAGGGCCGCATGGCAGCGGCGTTTCCTCGTGGAAACGCCGCCGAAGACTCCTCCCCTTGACGGGGGAATGCGCGCGCGCGAAGGGCCGCGTTTTGAGGCGTCTGCACCCGGATGTGCAGACACGCCCCCTGTGACATCAGACGCCGGGTAGGGGATTTAAACGGGGCTCTGGCGCTTCCAAAATGCCTTGCAACGAGGTCTCTCTGTTGAGCTCTAGTTGCCTTTCGGATTGCCTGGTTCCTGATTCCTGCTTGCCTGGTTCCTGATTCCTGCCTGCCTGATCCTGGTTTCGCCTGCTGACCCCGGTCCGTGACTCTGCTCCGCTTGCCATCTGCCTGCCTTGACTACGGTTTGTGACCTCTACTCTGCTTGCCTGCCGCCAGCCTTGACCCCGGTCCGTGACTCCGCTCCGCTTGCCATCTGCCTGCCTTGACTACGGTTCGTGACCTCTACTCTGCTTGCCTGCCGCCTGCCTTGACCCCGGTCCGTGACTCCGTTCTGCTTGCCATCCACCTGCCCCGACTCCGGATTGTATTCTTCTCCTTGGATTCTTCGAGCTTCTCCTAAGTCCCAGCGGTCCGGGTCCCTACGGGCTCCTCCCGGGGGGACTTCGGGCTTCCAGGGCGAAGACTCCTAAGTCCTAGCGACCCGGGCTCCCACAGCTCCTCTGGAGGAGTCACGGGTTTCCAGGTGAAGACTCGTCTAGACCACAGAGCTCTGCCTCCCTTCCGTCCTCCGGGACGGGCGGCCCAAGGATCCACTTCCTGATTGAACAATCACAACAATAGGTGGAAAAATGTAGCATGCCAAAGACCGTCTACTCAATGCAACTCAGTATAGGAGACTTTGCAGGGTAGGTTCTGGACCTCATTCCAGTTGAGGACACCCAGTAAGAAAGAGGGCATCGAATATCCAACCCTATGAGGTTCCATCTAGAAGGCCTTGCAACAAAGCAACTTTTAGCACCCCACAACCTCAGCCACAACAGTAGGAGAAGGTCTCTGACACAGAGGGGCACTGTTTAGAGTTGTTCAGATTGGGATGACAGGTTGCCTTTGTCATGTGTACTCAATCCTGACATAAAGGCATAGAATAAAAGAAAAGGTTATAGGAGTGGAGGGAAAAACAACCAAATACACCAAAAGAGGGGCAAAGCAGAAGGAGCACTGTTATTAAAAGCCCACATTATAGGCACAGAGCAATGAAGCAACAGGAGTGGTGTGGGTTTGCCCGAAGTATCTCTGTAAGAAGAATAGTTTTTCTTCTACCTCTCCCATTGCCATGATTTATACTTGCACATACTGACTGCCTGCTATAGGAATGAAGTCTTACCCTGCTGATATACAGTTTCACTGTAACCCTCTGACAGAGAGATAACAGTTTACTTGCCACTAGCAACACAGCTAGTACATAGTAACAAAGACTATAAGAGTACAGTTTGCTTTCTTCTCTAAAGCTACCGGTGTCTCTAATCTTTTCTTCAATTCTGGTTCTTCAACATCTCTGACTTCTCTCCCTGAGATCCAACAAAGGAATGACAGAACAGAATGGTGAATGCTTAAAGTATTCTAAGTTTCACTTTCGCCCAAAAATATAATTACTTTAGTCCATGCAGCTGCCAGCTTGGATAAACTGGTTGCATCAGTGCTGAAACATGATTGGTCATTCTTCCTTGCCCATCCTTAATTGACACCACTCTCTCTGGTTTTGCTTCCCCATAGATGTTAAAGGGACCAAACTGTCAGGGTCATTTATCAAATTGCTATAAGGTGTTTTCGCCTGCATTAAGCCCCTTTAACGCATGCGAAAACACCTTAACGCCTGCCTAAGCACCATAACGCATGATGCGATTCAAATCAGAAAAAAGGGAGGAGTTTGGGGTGTGATTTGTGACTGAGTTCACAATTTTGCAAAGCCATACCGCACAGCTTTAACTATACTTTTTTCATTTGTGCAAAGCTGTGTGATAGGCTTTATTGCACTTTGTGATTTTTTCACAGATGCTGTTTTTAGCTCCTGGAGAGCCAGTCTAGCTGTCGGCCCTGACAACCATGAGAGAGAGTGAGAGAGAGAGAGAGACTAGATATAATAACCTCACACTAGATTGGTATTTATATCTGTATGGGAGGCCCCCCTAGTAACTTGAGGTGAGGTTTAGGTATTAGTGTAGGGGTTAGGGGCCACTTTGACATTCAAAGTGAGACTTACGAACAGAACAGTGCTCTCTTGTGAAGATTTGATGACCTTCAGAGTGAGAAAACTCACCCAAAGATGACATTTGTGCAATGTTCTCTCAGCCTAGCTTGATGTTACCCAGATAAATTCCATCAAATCTTCACAAGAGAGCACTGTTCTGTTCGTACATCTCATTTTGAATGTCAAAGTGGCCCCTAACCCCTACAATAATACCTAAACCTCACCTCGAGTTACTAGAACATAAGAACATAAGAAAATGCCATACTGGGTCAGACCAAGGGTCCATCAAGCCCAGCATCCTGTTTCCAACAGTGGACAATCCAGGCCATAAGAACCTGGCAAGTACCCAAAAACTAAGTCTATTCCAGGTAACCATTGCTAATGGCAGTGGCTATTCTCTAAGTGAACATAATAGCAGGTAATGGACTTCTCCTCCAAGAACTTATCCAATCCTTTTTTAAACACAGCTATACTAACTGCACTAACCACATTCTCTGGCAACAGATTCCAGAGTTTAATTGTGCGTTGAGTAAAAAAGAACTTTCTCCGATTAGTTTTAAATGTGCCCCATGCTAACTTCATGGAGTGCCCCCTAGTCTTTCTACTATCCGAAAGAGTAAATAACCGATTCACATCTACCCGTTCTAGACCTCTCATGATTTTAAACACCTCTATCATATCCCCCCTCAGTCGTCTCGTCTCCAAGCTGAAAAGTCCTAACCTCTTTAGTCGTTCCATTCCCCTTATCATTTTGGTAGCCATTCTCTGTACCTTCTCCATCGCAATTATATCTTTTTTGAGATGCGGCGACCAGAATTGTACACAGTATTCAAGGTGCGGTCTCACCATGGAGCGATACAGAGGCATTATGACATTTTCCGTTTTGTTCACCATTCCTTTTCTAATAATTCCCAACATTCTGTTTGCTTTTTTGACTGCCGCAGCACACTGTACCGACGATTTCAATGTGTTATCCACTATGACACCTAGATCTCTTTCTTGGGTTGTAGCACCTAATATGGAACCCAACATTGTGTAATTATAGCATGGGTTATTTTTCCCTATATGCATCACCTTGCACTTATCCACATTAAATTTCATCTGCCATTTGGATGCCCAATTTTCCAGTCTCACAAGGTCTTCCTGCAATTTATCACAATCTGCTTGTGATTTAACTACTCTGAACAATTTTGTGTCATCTGCAAATTTGATTATCTCACTCATCGTATTTCTTTCCAGATCATTTATAAATATATTGAAAAGTAAGGGTCCCAATACAGATCCCTGAGGCACTCCACTGAGAAAATTGTCCATTTAATCCTACTCTCTGTTTCCTGTCTTTTAGCCAGTTTGCAATCCATGAAAGGACATCGCCACCTATCCCATGACTTTTTACTTTTCCTAGAAGCCTCTCATGAGGAGCTTTGTCAAACGCCTTCTGAAAATCCAAGTATACTATATCTACCGGTTCACCTTTATCCACATGTTTATTAACTCCTTCAAAAAAGTGAAGCAGATTTGTGAGGCAAGACTTGCCCTGGGTAAAGCCATGCTGACTTTGTTCCATTAAACCATGTCTTTCTATATGTTCTGTGATTTTGATGTTTAGAACACTTTCCACTATTTTTCCTGGCACTGAAGTCAGGCTAACCAGTCTGTAGTTTCCCGGATCGCCCCTGGAGCCCTTTTTAAATATTGGGGTTACATTTGCTATCCTCCAGTCTTCAGGTACAATGGATGATTTTAATGATAAGTTACAAATTTTTACTAGGTGGGTCTCCTATAGAGATATAAATACCTACCTAGGATGAAGGCATTATGGCTAGGCACTCTCTCTCTCACTCTCTCACTCTCTCTCTCTCTCCCCCCCCCCCCCCCCATGGTTGTAGAAGGGCCATGACAGTTAGGCTGGCTCTCCAGGAGCTTAGACCTACTAAACATGGTCCAACCACTCTTGTATGTAGGAAATACAATTCTGGCACTTATTGCATAGTGTGAAAAAGTTATTGCAATTTGCAGTAACTTAGTGCTTCACATAGGTATTAGCACAAATTGCAATAAACTGCCTATTACCATAAAACACACCCCTTTTCCTATCACATGCTATATTTAGTGCATTTTGATAAATCCAGGCCTGAATGAGCTAAAAAGGATTTGGATTGTTCAGAGGACTGCTCCCAGTTAATTTGGTAGACCAGACCAAACTAAAAATTGATTCACTCATTATGTCTTTCATTTTTTGACTATCCAAATGCATATCCCTGTTAAATATTATCATCTAGGGGTGAGAAAATTAAAGGTTGTGCTCCCAGAGGATGAACAATCCTGAAGGGGGGGGGGGCACACTGGTGGCCCAATCAAAGAAGAAAAAAATGGCTATGCTGTTGAGAAAGCACTGCAAGCTCAGGAGGGAGGAAACTGCCAGACCATAGTTACCTTATTGTAAGCATTCCATGGCTTAGCCATGCATCTTTTTCCATGGGCTGGGGAGAGGAGCTGCTTCTGCTGAGGTGGGCCCAGATGGAGAGCTGGACATGGTAACAGCCACTGCAGTGTTCCATAATCAAGGAAGACCTGCCATACTTGGGCCTCAGCCCTGGAAGAGTTTCTGATGCTGCTGGATCCCTACCTAGGGAGAAAGAGATCACAGCTGTTGGGGAATAAGAAGTTGTAAGGCAGTGAAGTGGAATGGGCAATGAGGACAGAGAGAATGTTGTGGGGGATAGCAGAATAAAGGCAGATAGTGTGTAAAAAAATTAAATAAGCAAATCCAAACACGAGAAAACAAAAAAGAAGAGCAATTAAGAATAATACAAAGATATATGGAAAAATTACTGAAAACAGTAAAAAAACAGAAAACAAAAAGAGTTGGGCAGGGTGGTTTTCTCAGCTCCTAAATAATTTTGGCTGGCACCTAACTTCTTTAAAACATTTTTCTGCTCTCACCAATGTGGTATGTGTCTCTGTGTTTGTCTGGTGTGCTTTGGTCTCTGTCTCTGTTTGTGATGTTGTCTGTCTGTCTCTGCCTATATCTGTATCTATTCCTCTCTCTGTGTCTGTATCGGGGAGTGGTGTGTTTGTCTGTGTTTTTCTCTCTAGGTGTGGAATGTCTGTGTCTCTGTGCCTGACTGGGTGTCGGGTTTCTGTATTTATGTGTAGTGTCTGGGCCTGGCTTTGGGGTGTTTGTCTTGGAATGGAGTAACTATGTCTGTCTTTGGAGGTCTCTGTATCTGTTTCGCTCTCTGTCGGTCTGAGTATGGGGAGTTTCTGATTGTCGGGATATGAGGAATCTGTTTCTCTGTCTGATTAGATACCAGATATCTGACTTTTTGTACCCATGTGTTTGTATATGTGTAAGTTTATTCTTTTCAGCAATTTGAAGAGAAACAAAATGGAGGCTTACTGCCACTGGTTGGCAGTAAGGCTGCCTAGTGAATATCCTTCATATATGTGTGTGTGAATATATAGATAGATGGATAGATAAAAATATAAATCCATCTTGGGGGGCCCCAACTATTTGCATGAATGTAAAAGGGACCATGACTCAAAATATTTGTCACCCCTGGTCTAGAATATGCGTATGTTCTTAAAATATTTTTGCCCTTCTTTGACAATGTAAGCATTCATTTTGGTCACAGATGACCATGGATACATTTAACACATATGCTTTCACTAACCATTTTCCATATGGGCAGTAAGGCTGTGCATTCATTTGGAATAAATGAGTAATCTGAACTAAAAAAAAGTCATTTATGATTGATTTATTCCAAATAAAATGAATTGATGGTGTCTATGAAAATAATGAAAAGTTTACATTTATTTTTGTTTGTAGTTACCAGTAGTTGCATTATTTTGCATTTGTTTTCAGACCCATTAAAGCCTATGGAGAAAGAAAAGCTGCACTTTTTTCCTATGCAAGACAAGCCAAACAGGTTAGAGCGAGGGTGAGAATGGGCAAGGAAGGAGGAGGACTGATCAACTTGAAGAATTTTTTCAACCAGCCAAACCCAGCTGGCAACTGAATGGATTGATAGTGACGTTCTCATTTTTTTTAAACCTGAAGCTGAAAGCAATGTGTAACACTGAGCAGTTACCACTGTGTTACCTCATTTCTCTATTGGATTTCATTCTAAAACTCTTTCTCAGAGCCAAATAATATATTTAAAAAAGATATTTGGAAAGGAAGAAGAGACTGAGCATGGTGGCATGGACTGTTGCCTAATGATACAGAGGATACACTGAAATGTAATCTGGGATCAAGGGAGAGCGCTCGATATCATATACTTGGATTTCAGCAAAGCTTTTGATACGGTTCCGCACAGGAGACTGGTGAATAAAACGAGAAGCTTAGGAGTGAGTGCCGAGGTGGTGACCTGGATTGCAAATTGGTTGACGGACAGAAGACAATGTGTGATGGTAAATGGAACCTTCTCTGAAGAGAGAGCGGTTTTAAGTGGTGTACCGCAAGGATCGGTGTTGGGACCGGTCCTGTTCAATATCTTTGTGAGCGACATTGCGGACGGGATAGAAGGTAAGGTTTGTCTTTTGTGGATGACACTAAGATCTGCAACAGAGTGGACATGCCGGAAGGAGTGGAGAGAATGAGACGGGATCTAAGGAAACTGGAAGAGTGGTCGAAGATATGGCAGCTGAGATTCAGTGCCAAGAAGTGCAAAGTCATGCATATGGGGAGTGGAAATCCGAATGAACTGTATTCGATGGGGGGGGGAAAGGCTGATGTGCACGGAGCAGGAGAGGGACCTTGGGGTGATAGTGTCTAATGATATGAAGTCTGCGAAACAATGCGACAAGGCGATAGCAAAAGCCAGAAGAATGCTGGGCTGCATAGAGAGAGGAATATCGAGTAAGAAAAGGGAAGTGATTATTCCCTTGTACAGGTCCTTGGTGAGGCCTCACCTGGAGTACTGTGTTCAGTTCTGGAGACCGTATCTACAAAAAGACAAAGACAAGATGGAAGCGGTACAGAGAAGGGCGACCTGGAAGGTGGAGGATCTTCATCGGTTGACGTACGAGGAGAGATTGAAGAATCTAAATATGTACACCCTGGAGGAAAGGAGGAACAGGGGTGATATGATACAGACTTTCAGATACTTGAAAGGTTTTAATGATCCAAAGACAACAACAAACCTTTTCCGTAGGAAAAAAATCAGCAGAACCAGGGGTCACGATTTGAGGCTCCAGGGAGGAAGATTCAGAACCAATGTCAGGAAGTATTTCTTCACGGAGAGGGTGGTGGATGCCTGGAATGCCCTTCCGGAGGAAGTGGTGAAGACCAGAACTGTGAAGGACTTCAAAGGGGTGTGGGATAAACACTGTGGATCCATAAAGTCAAGAGGCCGCCTATGAAGAGTGGGTGACTCGCCAGAATGATGGCTACTGCCTGGACACAATACCCTTATTCAATAAACATACACATGCTTACTGTGACTCCAACATTGCGCTAAGCTTCAACAGCAAGAGGAAATGTGGAAAAAAGGATTTGCACTCACAAAGAGGGGAGTAGCTGGCTTGTTACGGCAGTTACTACCCCAAACCAAATAAGCCTGATACTTCACTTTCAATGCATATACAGCATAGCTCTCTGCTTCAACGGCAGGGGAGAAGAATAACTGATACTTCACACATCCAGCAGAGCTCTCTGCTTCAACGGCAGGGGAGAAGAAAAAAGGGTTCGCACTCACAAAGAGGGGAGTAGCTGGCTTGTTACGGCGGTTACTACCCCAAACCAAATGTGCCTGATACTTCACTTTCGATGCATATCCAGCATGGCTCTCTGCTTCAGCAGCATGGGAGAAAGATTGATACATCACACATTTCCAGCATAGTTCTCTGCTTCAACAGCAGGGGAAAAGAAAAACTGATGCTTCACGCATTTCCAGCATAGCTTCAACGGCAGCGGAGAAGAAAAAAGGATTTGCAATCACAAAGTGGGGAGTAGCTGGCTTGTTACGGTGGTTACTACCCCAAACCAAATGTACCTGATACTTCACTTTCAATGCATATCCAGCATGGCTCTCTGCTTCAACGGCATGGGA
This sequence comes from Rhinatrema bivittatum, assembly GCF_901001135.1. Classification (NCBI taxonomy): domain Eukaryota; kingdom Metazoa; phylum Chordata; class Amphibia; order Gymnophiona; family Rhinatrematidae; genus Rhinatrema; species Rhinatrema bivittatum. The sequence continues at coordinate 673,977,905 of NC_042616.1, read as the reverse complement.
GAAAGACTGATACTTCACGCATATCCAGCATAACTCTTCACGCATATCCAGCATAACTCTCTGCTTCAACGGCAGGAGAGAAGAAAAACTGATACTTCACGCATATCCAGCATAGCTCCCTGCTTCAACGGCAGGAGAGAAGAAAAAACAACCAATAAGGGCTGTATAACATAGTCTGGGTACAACAAATAATCATGGGTGTAGCTTGCTTATTGCGGAGGTTACTACCCCTACTGCCCCTAACTAATCAAGCTAGATATTTCACTTGGATGCAGCTCCATCACTGCTCTCTACATTAATGGTGGGAGTGGAAGGGAAATAGAACCAAGAGCTAAGAGAAACAGATAAGTATGAGAGTAAAAATGTGTGAAGCTTGCTGGGCAGACTGGATGGGCCGTTTGGTCTTCTTCTGCCGTCATTTCTATGTTTCTATGTTTCTATGTTTCTATGTATGTTCACTGTTAGTCATTTACTATATCATTAGTAAGAATATGTTTCTTTCTGCAGTATTAACAGTAGTGTTATACATACAGCTGCAATCACACTGAGCAGGCAGACCAGAAGCCTTTCTTTCTCCTTTCTGATGTTCTGTGTGTATAAAAATATGAGTCAGCATACACTGACTACAGTGTATGTTATGTGTAACTCTTTTACCAAAAACTGGATCAGTTAAAGTGTAAGAGATTATAGTTATAAAGCAAGTATTCAATGTGTGGCATGCTTTGTAAAAAGAAAAAGAAAAAAAAGACAGTTGTCTGTTCTGATGTCTGCCTCTGTCCACACTAGTACTGAATCTATACAGAGCACAGTGCACTAAATTGTAATACTAAAATCCCTATCCACTATTAGTGACTGAGTGTTTCAAATTCCATCATGCAACAGGAAGGAAAAGATACTTGTGGCACTAGTGAGAAAAACCGTGTCAAAAGAAGATCTGTCAGTCTCCTCTACAGGGAACAGGGCACGCACAAGCAGCACTAGTGATGATAGCCTTTGTGAGAAGCTCAGGAGTCCTGTACTGCTGTTGGCTCCCAACCCTATTCCTATGGTGCAGGAACAGCAAAAGGCAGAGTCAGTGCAGGATAGAATGAGCAGTGGAAGGGCTTGGACACTGGTAAGAGAGCAGCACAGCCCCTCATTCCTCCCGATCAATGTCTGCAGTATATATTTAGAGAAAGTACTTATTCAGATGAATCATGTGAGAGATTCTCAGAGAATATTGACCTTCCAGTAGCTCAGGAGGATTTGGGGAATCTAGTTAATAGCAAGCTATCCATCAGTGAGCAGCCACAGGAGGCGTAAAGTGATACTGCCATGGCGAAGAGCACCTCCTCAGGAGAAGCAGAGAGTATGATAGATGCACCTGACCATTTCCCTGCTAGTATACCCTCAACCCCAGATCCTGCAGCAGCTCTCAAGCCTCCATAGAGGGAGAGAAGATCCCAAAAGCCATCAGAGTTGTGGAAGCAATTTAAACAGGGTGGAGTTGTAACATACATTCACTGTTGTTACTAGAGGAAAGGCATTGGGCCATATTACAAACTGTGGCATGCAGCATCAAAAAGAACATCTGTTAGCATTGGTTTCAGGGAAAGCTGCTAATACTAGACTGCCAAGTTTGGGGAACCTGTCTTCCACTAAAAGCAGCAACAGCAGAAAAGCCAGAGAAAAGGAGATGTCTGTCTCACAAGCAGTGACATTCCAGTGGGAACACTGAGAGGAGAGGATCACCTTGCTGGTGGCTGAAAGGAATCCAGTAAGTTTTTGCTTGGGACATTGTCTTTTTTAAACGTATTGGGGCAAAGTTAACTATTTGGGAATATTATTTAGTGTGTTTGTGTGTTTGTGTCTTTAATAGTCAGAAAGGCAGTGAATAAACAAGTTAGACTGTCTGTATTTTTTAAATAGTCAGTCAATAAGGTAGCTAGTAAGCAGTAGGTGGTGTGTTTATTTTTAAAAGTCTGCAGAACTGAGTGTTCTGCAGACTTTTAAAGAGCTGAGTGTTTATATTGAAATAAAAAACACACACAAAAAAAACCAACCCCAAAAGTAGCCAGAAGCTAGAAATAAGCTAGGAGCAGTGTATACCTAAGTAAAAAAGTTGAATAGTTCAGCTCAGTTACTCACCTTGGAAAGGTGTTGAGGTAGTGTGATAGGGTTTGAATAGGGACCAACATTTGTTAATCAAGAGAGCAGTGAGTCACTGTGGCTTACTAAATGGGGGTTTTCCTATCGGTTTCGGGAGCCCCCAATTTCTGACAATTTTGAAAATATCGTACGATATTTTCATTCGTCAGAAGCCCGATTCACATCCCTAATAAAGATCATATTGAAGGTCACGAGAGGAGATCAGAGCACAAAGGGAATTGGTATAAATAAGAGAAGAGGGCCTAGGACAGAGTTCTGAGGCACATCAATACATACATAGAAACATAGAAACATAGAAATGACAGCAGAAGAAGACCAAACGGCCCATCCAATCTGCCCAGCAAGCTTCGCACTTCTTTTTTTTCTCATACTTATCTGTTACTCTTGGTTCTTAGTAACCTTTTGGCTCTATTTCCCTTCCACCCCCACCATTAATGTAGAGAGCAGTGTTGGAACTGTATCTAAGTGAAATATCTTGCTTAGTTAGGGGTAGTAACCGCCGCAATAAGCAAGCTACACCCATGCTTATTTGTTTACCCAGACTATGTAATTCATTCCTGGTTGGTGGTTGTCTGTATATAGATCCACTTTTCTTCATTCCCCCTGCTGTTGAAGCAGACAGTTATGCTGGATATGCATTGAAAGTGAAGTATCAGACTTTCTCCCCTGCCGTTGAAGCAGAGAGCTATGTTGGATATGCGTGAAGTATCAGTCTTTCTCCCCTGCCGGTGAAGCAGAGAGCTATGCTGTTGAAAGTGAAGTATCAGGCTTATTTGGTTTGGGGTAGTAACCGCCCTAACAAGCAAGCTACTCCCTGCTTTTTTGTGAATGCAAATCCTTTTTCCCACATTTCCTCTTGCCGTTGAAGCTTAGAGCAATGTTGGAGTCGCCTTAACCGTGTGTATGTTCATTGAATAAGGGTATTATCTCCAGGCAGTAGCAGTCATTCCCATGAGCCACCCATTCTTCATTCACGTCCTCTAGACTTTATGGATCCACAGTGTTTATCCCATGCCCCTTTGAAGTCCTTCACAGTCCTGGTCTTCACCACTTCCTCTGGAAGGGCATTCCAGGCATTCACCACCCTCTCCGTGAAGAAATACTTCCTGATATTGGTTCTGAGTCTTCCTCCCTGGAGCTTCAACTCGTGACCCCTGGTTCTGCTGATTTTTTTCTGTCGGAAAAGATTTGTCGTTGATAGATATTGGGATGGCAATAAAGGAGGATCAACAGAAGACACACAAAACGTGAGATAGGATACTTAAATGATAACCATGATGTATGACTTTGGGTGACCTCTGGTCCAATAGTTTATTACAGTGGAAGGAGATGTTGGTGGCTAGGGTATGGAAATGGTTATGCCAGAAGCAGAGGGAAGTAAGAATGTAGCACAGGAAAGAATGAGCACACCATACAGTACAGTCAATATAAAGAGCACTCTGTTAGCTACCACTTCTCCCTCCAACTTAATTCTCCATGCCCTCTTGGCCACTGCAGAACAGGCTCTCATGACACAGCTATAGAAGTTGGCAATGGAGAATATTCTGCCACCCCCAGCATGCATTGAGTCACCTGCTATCTCACATTACCCATTGAGCACATGGTCCCAGATCCATTGGATACTGGGCTGCAGTCTGGCTGTAGCCTGCCCAAAGTGGCCAATAATTTATTTTCCTGCCCTCAAATCAGTATGCCTAATGAATGGGTATTCTGTATGGCAGAGGAAATCACGAGTCCATATCATTTACAACTGGCACCAGAGTTGGTGGAAAAATTGATGTTCATTAAAATAAAAAAAAAAAATCAGCAATTTTTACAAGTGAAAAATAAAGTTTGGGATTCTTTTGGAGCAAAGTTGTTTGACTGATATTTATTCCATTGAGACATAAAGGTGTAGGTTTCTGGTGCACACACATGGCTGTAGCTATCTTATAATATGCACGCGTCGGCATATTATAAAATGCGTTTCTGCGTGCACATGGGCGCCAGATTTTAATGTCCTCACGCGCATGTGCGGGCAGGTGTCCTCCTCCGTGTATGGCGGGGAGGATTTTAAAAGAATCACACGGTGATGCGATTGGGCCTTTGCCCAGTTTCCTCCCAGTCCACTCCAATAAAGGAGTGGAATGGGATGTAACTTCCCTAACCCTAACCCTATCCTTCCTCCCTCTTCCCCTCTCCTCCCCGACCTCTTAAGCTGCCCTAGCTAGCCCCAATTTTTTTCTTTTCATACTTATTGCTCCTTCAGAGCAGAAGTAAACTCCTGGCGCACACTTCCCGCTGTCTTGGCCCATCCCACCCCTCTCCGCCTAGACCCCGCCTCCCAAGGCCCACCCCTTTCTTCAAGCGGAGCACTTCTGCACATATCAGGAGTTAAGCGAGTGGCCATGCCCTTTCAGGATCCGGCCATGCATGTAACCCCCGGTATTTTTCTGCGTGGGCCTTTTAAAATCAAATTGTAACTTTGTTGAAGCCCTTGTGGTCTTGATTGTTTACACATTGAACATTTGGAATAAGCATTTTCATAAGATATTTAAACAAAAAGAAATTTTCAAATGTGATGGCATTTTTTGCCTTGGATACAACATTTTGAGAGCATTTGTTGTCGGGGCTGAGGTTTTCTTTTTGATATTAAAATACTCTTCTCTCTGATTGATTTCCCTGAGTTTGCATGCAAATGGCAGGAGTGAAATCCTGCTCGGTTTTGCTCTATGCTATGTTGTGGCCAATTGTTGCTCTTCTTGCTGCTACCTGGCCTGCCTCTCATGCCCCATCTCTCTTCTCGTTCAGATGCTTGCTGTGCTTCTGCCAGTTGCCACTGTTGTTGCCATTGCCCAGCCTGCTCCTGCTGCCCTCCCTTTCTTCTGGTCCTGGGTTCTGCTGCGTTGTTGCCACTCTTGCTGCAGCTGCTGCACAGCCTGTTCCTGCTACCCTTCTACGTTTTGACACAAACACAAAAAAAAAAATAAAAAAAAGAAAGAAAGAAAGAAAGAAAAGATTATTTAAAAAAGAAAAATCTCTCTGCTTCCATGCCTCTCTGAATACCTAGGAGCCATGTAACTACTCTTGTAGCCCCTGCCTTTTCCTCCTTCATTGCCTTGCTCCTTCGTGCTTTGGCACTCTGCATTGTTGTTGTCACTCTTCTTCCTGCTGTAGCCCTCGCTTTGTACCTTGGGAGTCTTCATGCCTTTATGCTTGTTGCCATACACCATACTCTCTGCCTTAGAGTGTTGATACTCCTGTGCTGTCTGCTGTACATTTTACTCTATGCCTTGAAGTGTTCATGCCATTGTTGGTGTTCTTTGTCCTTTTTTTGGTGCTGTGTGTTATTAATTCCACTATTTGTCCAGTTTTGCTCTCGCCCTTCTTTTTGTGCTGTGAGGTATTCATGCCCCTACTTGTGCCATAGGCCCCTTGCAAAGTGGCTTGGGCTGTTCTTGCCCCTTTTGGTATCCTTTGCTCCTCTTTTGGTGCTGAGGGGTGTTCATGCCACTCTTGGTCTCTTGGAGTGCTGTTGCCTCTGTTGTTAATGCTTACCAGCAAGTTTCATAAAACCAGCATGGAAAAATCCAAAGTTAGAGGTGCATTTCTACCCCTCCCCCTTCTCCATTGACTTTAATAATATGAATGAATGAAACAAATGAACTTCTGATCCAAATGAATGAAACAGGAAACTGAACAGAAAATCCAAACTAAATCAACATTTTTATTTTTGTGCATACTACTAATACTTAATGAAGTCATTAAGTAGAAAAAGAACAACTGGCCCTTTGAAATAAAACTGAATATGGCTAAAATTCCGAAACCTTCAAAATTAAGGAATTGCACAAAAATGTTTTGCATTGTCTTTTTTGGATGCAATAAGAGGCAGTGTAGGTACAACTAGAGAAAGCATTTATGAAACTTCAAAGGAAGATTCTAAATAATATATTAAAAATGTACCCATAGAAATGAATGGGGCTGTATACTCCAACAACCATCCAAGATGAAGCCACTCCTGCTTGTAACAGGACTAAATATATTCTGGTCTGAAGGTTATAAGAGTGTTGCAAATGACATCTAGTTTTTTTGGTGGATCAATTCTGGCAAGCAGGACTTTAGTGGGCTAAAAGGAGGAGGGAGGAATATTAGTTAGGAATTACTTAGCAAGTATTAACTTTCATTTAAAAATTAGTTCTATAATTGTATAAAATGATCCAATCTATCATCAAAGTGGAAACATCAGTCCCAACTTGATGACTGGTAGGGAGCTTAGACTTCATTAAAGAAGCTATCTAGCCATGGGTAAACTGGAAAGTGCTATTCCTTTGAATAATATGTTGTAAGTAGAACTAAGAATGCCAAACATGTCTGTAAGCTTTTCATTTATATCTTTTATGATGAAAAATTGTTCTGTCTAGACTAATTGAAATTTAATACTGTCTTAACTAAAAAGCAGAGACCAGTTCTGCTCTTTGTTTCATAGATTGGACCCTTAGAGCCACCTTTTGATGAACTTTCAATAACGGCATATGCTATTTGGTCAAATGTGTGAAGCCTTAATCTGACCAGTGACATTCAGGTCAGGGGTACACATATGGTAAGCCACACTGACTCAATTAACCATCCATCAATTTAATGGCATTATACATCAGGAGATTTATTCGACTACCACTTACAGTTAAAAGACGTGAGTGTGAAAATAATTAAGACGAAGCAACACTTATCTGCTGTTTGTTTGCTTGCTCAAATAGATGTGCCAAGGAACATTAAAGTACACTTTAAGCTACATTTTTTCCTGAGAAAAATAACATCTTTTGACTGATCAGCTCATTTTAGAAATGATATTCCTTATAATAAGCCAGCGTAGGTGGAAAGCACAACTTACAAGAAAATTACAGTGCTTCAACTGATTCTAATCACATTAATGTAGGGATAAGAAAAAAGAAGGTATATTATTTAAACATTATGTAGATTATAAAGAAAGTTAACACATTGAAAAGTTATAAGTGGTGACATGACTGATATGATTTGTGCAATCACTCCAGACATCAAATCTTCCTAGAATAATATACATGACAAAAGATGACAACATAGTGGCAAGTAAAAAGATTTATAAAAAAGAAAAAAAACCCTAAAACCTACATTTTAAATATTGTTGAGCAAAAGGTAGAAACAGAAACAAATGAATTACATTCAATCTGGGATAATTTATTAAGAAAGCTTTCATGGTTGTGACTTTTCTTGCCCTCTGAAGTATTAACTGAAAGCGCTCCATTTTTTTAGCATTTGATATCTATTGATGATAGACACATGCTAAAAATGGAATATTGGATTATCAATAGTACTTTAAGGTTTGAATTTATCCTGTAACTCAAGATCTCAATGTCCTTTTTATTGGTGAATATAGTGTATCTGTCATGAAAGTGGCTCCAAAACAGAGTGACCAAGAACTACACTTTAACATGGTACCTGTGCTACTGGCATCCTTTCTCTTGTCTTCATATTGTGGCATCTTCCTTGGCTTTGTGTAATCTGATACCCTGCTGGGAAAACGTCCCTCTGGGTCTTGCAGGAATGAAGGAGATGCTTGTGAAACTGTTGGTAACTGTAGGTAGATTTATGACCAATGCAGATGGATAGTTATTTTATGTCCATCAGCATACATTGCTCCATGTTCGTTTTAAAAATTGCCCTGAAAAGCCCTCCATAATAGGATCCTCCCAGGGCCAGATTTAAGATTATGAAGCCCATAGGCAGAGGATTGGAGATAAAGGATTTCATCCTTTGAAATCAGCAGGGGCATCCTAGTTTTGGACACCTTTAAAATTTGAGGTCCAAGGCACTTGACAGCCTATGCCTAAATCTGGCCCTGGGTCCACCTATTCCTATCTCTCAGAATATCCTCTGACAGCAGATGAATCTTCAGCACTGCTTACTGGATGACAGGCCCTTCTCTGATGCAGGTCTAGACATCCTGTTGGCTGCCTGTACAACCTGAGTGTTCAAACTTGTTCACGATATCAGCAGGTGGCCCATGATGAAGTGAAAGCCAGCAATATTAGGAGAAATGGGCCTATATTGAACATGGGAGAAAGAGCATCACTATCACTGAATCTGTGCAAACTACACATGCTGGGGGATAGGGGTGGGGGCAGGATGGCTGAAAAAGCAGAGAGCTACCAGTGAGGAGGGGACCCTTACTTCATGAAGCATCTTGAAATTTAGAAGGTGATCCTTTACAGAATGTCCATGCACAGTCTGGGTTGGGTAGAACAATTTGCTTCTAGCTCCTACAGCTTAGAGTGGGAGAGCTTTGGGAGGGCAGGTAGCCAGAGAACACAGCAGGGAGATAGAATGTATATGGCTGCAGGTTTTCTACCTAATATTTGCCTAATCAAGGTTTTACCTGACAACCCAGTACTCCCACAGTTCTCAAATCCAAAGTTTTTCTGCTTAAAATAATCTCAGGGACCAATTTTCTGCATTCAGTATGGAGAGGAGATATCTACCACCCATAGCACAGCAGAAAGGCCTGAGAAGAGGATTTCTACTGTCTTGAAATAATACAATTTTCAGAGGTTCCCCAGGAGTGGGCTCAATGCCACACCCTATGCTCATACTGGGATATGGGGGTTTATTTCCAAGCTCATATAATACCCCTCTGACTACTGGTCCCCATGGCCTCAGGATTTCCAGTTTCTTTCACCATTCCTGTCCTGGCCAATAACCAGAATAAACACAAGGTAGTTGGTAATGAAATATTGTATTTGATTTGCATTGTAATGAGATATGTTTTACGCTGAATGAGGAAAATTTGAACTAAACTAAACTGCCTTGAGGTCCAATACAACAAAGATGCAGGCCCTGGATTTAAGAGGCAAAGTGCAGAAGCAAATGGGTGTGGTAATGCCAACTATAAGGTTAGGTAACTCCAATGCCATGGTATCAGTCCCTACTTCTGCAGGGACACTGTTGGGGAGTCCTTAGAAAGAGGACAATTTAAAAGACAAAGGTAAAAGGAAATATGTTCAGGTCCATTTCCTTGTCTAGTAGTTCAAAAAAGTCTTCCAATTTTGACAGTTTATTAGACTTTAGCTCCCTACCAAGACGTATAAGAACAGATGGAAATAAGGCCAGAAGATCACCCACCCTCCATAATAAAAGATCAAGCAATACCAATATATTTATTCATTTAGTTATTGACACTATCTTATTTTTTGCTATTTCCACATTGTTCAATATGCAGTACAAAATTACATACATAATAAAATACAGAAGTTGTTCACTGAAACAATATTAAAATGTACTATAAAATAAAAATAGAACTCACCCATATCAATATTTTTGACTGCTTAGCAGATCATCACAAAAAGAAGAGAAATATTTTACAAAGGTTAGAGTACAAAAGCCCCACACAACATAGGGATTGATTTGCAAAAACCTGCCTATCGGTTAGATGCCATTTGTATGGCTGAGCTTACCAGGGTTCATGTAGTCAGTTCTGAATACACTAACTGGCTAAGGGGGGTCATTTTCAAAGGCTTATCACGTGAGATAAGCCTCTATCACACGCGAAAAGGCCCTTTTTGCTTGCGATAGCATGCTGGGGCAGAGTCGGGGCGGCGAGGGGAGGAGTCGGGTCAGCGAGGAAGCGGACTCGGTGGTGTCTTCGCTGGCAGCGATAAGGTTAGTAATGTTATTGTCACCAGTAGCACGCCCAATAGCATCACCGTTCATGGTGGCACTATTGGGTGTGAAAGCCGGCAGCGAAAATACCATGGTGGTGCGAAAGAATGGTGAATCCAGGCCTAAATTTGAAAAGCTGTCCTAGGAATAGCTCAAATCCAGTGCCTTTTTATCTGACTAAATTTTAACCCCACATATTTAGCCAGTTAAAGGGGATTACATTTTTAAAAAGGTAGATTTACCTGACTAAAACCCAGGAATAGCCACGTAATATAGAGTCAGGTGTGCAAGCTTGAGTTGATCAATATAGTATATCTGGATTTTCAGAATGCATTTGACAAAATCCCTCATGAGAGACTTCTCCAGAGATTTCAAACTCCTGGGATTGTGGATTAGTACTGTAACTGTCTAAAGAAAAGGAAGTAGGATTATATGATCAATTTTTCCAATAGAGAAAGGTAAATCGTGAATTCCCATAGGGAACAACATATATCTACATCCTATGTTATCTCGCCCTTTCTTCTCTTTTCCCAGTTCTAGTAGCTTGTTATTTGTAACTGCTTCCTCCTCACTAATAGATTACTCAATTTGTTATTTGTACACCCCTGTTTTATGTAAACCGGCATGATGTGATTGTATCATGAATGCCGGTATATAAAAATTTTAAATAAATAAATAAATAAAATATAAGGTTATCAAATTTGCAGATGAAACAAAATTATTAAAATTTATTAAAAAAAACAAGCTGATTGTGAGGAAATGCAGAAGGACCTTAAGAGATTGGGGAGCTGAGATTCAAAACAGCAAATTATATTTCATGTGGACTAGTTCAAAGCGATGCATGCAAGGAAAAATAATCTTAATTACATGTCCACAATGCTAGATTCTGCATTAGGAGTCACCATTCAGAAAAGGATCTTGGGTTAGAGATGTGAATCGTGCTATCGATCGTCTTAACGATCGATTTCGGCTGGGAGGGGGAGGGAATCGGATCGTCGCAGTTTCGGTTTTTTAAATATCATGTAAATCGTGTAAATCGAAAACCGGCACACTAAAACATCCCTAAAACCCACCCCGACCCTTTAAAATAAATTCCCCCACCCTCCCGAACCCCCCAAAATGCCTTAAATTACCTGGGGTCCAGTGGGGGGGGAGGGCGGGAAAACCGGCACACTAAAACAACCCTAAAACCCACCCCGACCCTTTAAAATAAATCCCCCACCCTCCCGAACCCCCCCCAAAATGCCTTAAATTACCTGGGGTCCAGAGGAAGGGTCCCGGTGTGATCTTTTACTCTCGGACCTCGGACCTCCGTGCGTTGTAGAAACAAAATGGCGCCGGCGCTACCTTTGACATGTCATATGACAAGTCAAAGGTAGCACCGGCGCCATTTTGTTTTTTTGTCCCCCAATGTCAGGAGCATAGAAGATCGCTCCCGGACCCCTGCTGGACCCCCAGGGACTTTTGGCCAGCTTGGGGGGGCCTCCTGACCCCCAGAAGAATTGCCAAAAGTCCAGCGGGGGTCCGGAACGACCTCCTGCAGTCGAATCGTTTTTCCGTATGGAAAATGGCGCCGGCCATACGGCAAAATGGCCATATGCAAAACGGCCATACGCAAAATGGCGCCGGCCATTCGGCAACACGATTCGACTGCAGGAGGTCGTTTCGGACCCCGCTGGATTTTTGGCAAGTCTTGTGGGGGTCAGGAGGCCCCCCCAAGCTGGCCAAAAGTCCCTGGGGGTCCAGCGGGGGTCCGGGAGTGATCTCCTACTGCGAAACATTTTTCTGTACGGAAAAACGATTCGACTGCAGGAGGTCGTTCCGGACCCCCGCTGGACTTTTGGCAAGTCTTGTGGGGGTCAGGAGGCCCCCCCAAGCTGGCCAAAATTCCCTGGGGCTCCAGCGGGGGTCCGGGAGCGATCTCCTATGCTCCTGACGTCGGGGGACCAAAAAACAAAATGGCACCGGCCTGTCATATGACAGGTCAAAGGTAGCGCCGGCGCCATTTTGTTTCTACAACGCACGGAGGTCCGAGGTCCGAGAGTAAAAGATCACACCGGGACTCTTCCTCTGGACCCCAGGTAATTTAAGGCATTTTGGGGGGGTTCGGGAGGGTGGGGGATTTATTTTAAAGGGTCGGGGTGGGTTTTAGGGTTGTTTTAGTGTGCCGGTTTTCCCGCCCTCCCCCTTCCCCTCCCCTTTCCCCTGATTTACGATTTTTTGACGATAAATCACGGGAATTGTTATTGTATTGCAGCTCTAGCGATTTTTGACAATTTAAAATATATCGGACGATATTTTAAATCATCAAAAAACGATTCACATCCCTACTTGGGGTCATTGTGGATAATACATTGTAAACCTTAACTCAGTGGACAGTGGCTGTCGAAAAAACAAATAGACTGTACAGAATGATTTGGAAAGAAGTGAAAATAAAATGGAGGATATAATACTTCTGTGTCGATCAATGGTACAAAAGTACCATTTAAGAAGGTAATTTTCAGGGTTCTGTGTAGGGCTAAAGTTTAGCCAGAATTTTCAAAGCACACTTATGCGCATAAGTCCACTTTAAGAATCACTAGGTATGTGCCAAAGGTGGCGCGGCATGCACACACACACATATACACATACATATTTATAGCAGATTAAAATGTGTGCAAGTAGATTTACGCATATACTTTGAAAAATCAAAATTATATGCATAAATTCTCTCCTAGCCTCAACTCTACACCAGATACCTCTTTCCAGTAAGCATAAAAGTACACACAGAATCGCTTCAATGCAAATTTTTATGTAAACAACCTTCTGGGCAAGTTTCAAAAGACCATTTACCACATTTTCTGTGTGTAAATGTTATGAAGAAAGGCTAAACAGATTAGGGCTTTTCAGTTTGGAGGAGAGGAGACTAAGAAAGGATATGATAGATGGTTATATGATTGCCGAACTCTCCACTGCTACAGAATAATAATATCATTACCTACTCTCTTTAGTATTCTACTGTTATAATTTATTACGTTTTTCTAATTCTACATTGTAATTTAAGTATAAGCTTAAGTATAAGTCTAAGTATGCATTTTAAGTATAATCTAAGTATAAGTTTAAGTATAACTTAATAACTAGAGATGTGAATCGTGTCCTCGATCGTCTTAACAATCGATTTCGGCTGGGAGGGGGAGGGAATCGTATTGTTGCCGTTTGGGTGTTTAAAGTATCATGAAAATCGTGAAAATCGTGAGCCGGCACACTAAAACCCCCTAAAACCCACCCCCGACCCTTTAAATTAAATCCCCCACCCTCCCAAACCCCCCCCCAAATGCCTTAAATTACCTGGGGGTCCAGCGGCGGTCCGGAACGGCAGCGGTCCGGAACGGCCTCCTGCAATTGAATCGTGTTGTCGTCAGCCGGCGCCATTTTTCAAAATGGCGGCACAAAATGGCGGCGGCCATAGACCAACACGATTCGACTGCAGGAGGTCGTTCCGGACCCCCACTGGACTTTTGGCAAGTCTTGTGGGGGTCAGGAGGCCCCCCCAAGCTGGCCAAAAGTCCCTGGGTGTCCAGCGGGGGTCCGGAAAACGATCTCCTGCCGCAAATTGTTTTCCGTATGGAAAATGGCGCCGGCAGGAGATCGACTGCAGGAGGTCCTTCAGCCGGGGTCCGGAACCCCCGCTGAACAACCTCCTGCAGTCGATCTCCTGCCGGCGCCATTTTCCGTACGGAAAACGATTCGCGGCAGGAGATCGTTTTACGGACCCCCGCTGGACCCCCAGGGACTTTTGGCCAGCTTGGGGGGGCCTCCTGACCCCCACAAGACTTGCCAAAAGTCCAGCGGGGGTCCAGAACGACCTCCTGCAGTCAAATTGTGTTGGTCTATGGCCGCCGCCATTTTACACCGCCATTTTGAAAAATGGCGCCGGCTGAAGACAACACGATTCAATTGCAGGAGGCCGTTCCGGACCGCTGCCGTTCCGGACCGCCGCTGGACCCCCAGGTAATTTAAGGCATTTGGGGGGGTTCGGGAGAGTGGGGGATTTAATGTAAAGGGTCGGGGGTGGGTTTTAGGGGGTTTTAGTGTGCCGGTTTTCCTGCCCTCCCCCTTCCCCCGATTTACGATTTTTTGACGATAAATCGGGGGAATTGGTATTGTATCGTGGCCCTAACGATTTTTGACGATTTAAAATATATCGGACGATATTTTAAATCGTCAAAAAACGATTCACATCCCTATTAATAACCTATTCTCCTTAGTACTCTTCTGTTACTCTGAAATAAGTACAAGTTTAAGTACAACTTAATAACTTAATAAGCTTAAGTATAATTTAGTAACCTATTCTCCTTAGTTCTCTACTGTTATACTGTTAATTTACACAATATGAAAATCCTGTGTGTATGTGGTAGATTAAATATTGTATAATATATCTCTGCGTGACCTCATATATCGTGCCTTTAAGGGAAAAAGGCTACGAAAGCTACAGGCTCAAATGAAGAGCTTTCAGCAGCGGGATTGCTTTTAATCATTGGTCATTTCAGAGGTATTTTGTAAATTGCTCCCATGGGCAGGAGCAATCGCTCACGTGTGTAGAGCTGAATATGAGGTACACTTATCTTATGCTGGTATATTTTGGACCTTCCAGTTCAATTCTTCTGGTAAAGTCCAAAGATGGAGTCCATGCACTGAATGGAAAACCAGCTGAGTAGAAAAATCCGACACTGTCCGACACTCGGTGTTTCGGAGAAACCTCCTTCTTCAGAGAGTCGGATGTAAATCTTGCCGGTACAGGGACTGAAAAATTTAAGACAAAAGAGTGTACGAAGAAACCTACATACAATTTCTAAGAGATGGCGCCAGCATTGGAGAAAAAACCTTACATTTATATGGTGCTCATATATTGCTGAGACAATCGTTTCAAATTGCGCTGCAAAAAATGATATACATAAGAAATGAAAAAAGATTATGTCAGCATTAGTGTGAGGTTTTATACCTGAAGAGCTGTAGTGCTTACTTGCGCGCTGTCAGAGCAACAGTCTATGGCTCCGCTGCGAACAGTCTGTCAGCAATGGCATGAACTCCAGACTGCTATTATTTAAAGCGCAATCGCACTCCAAAACCATATGTTAATTAGATTGAAGTGACCATATATGGTCACGTACATCATTAGATCGTCATCTTGGTTATGCACATGGACGGTCAGGCTAAGAAAGGACCAAATATGGGCACATACGTCAGCGGACGCCATTTTGGTAGCGAATCCCCGACGGGTCTGAGTGAGAAAATTAACGGCATAGTAAATCGTCTTTGTATGTGTGCCTGGAACCAAAGACACCCTGGAAGGGTTTAGGTTGAAGAGGGTTCTGGTGGATTTGTTTGTTTCCTAGGGTTACTATCTGTATTGTGCGAGTAGACATTCAGACTATGAGAAGTCCAAATATGGACACATACGTCATGGTCCGGTCCGGGCCAGGCCCCGGACCAGCCCCCGGACCGCCATGGTCCAGTCCGGGGGCTGATCCAGAGGCCGTGGCCATGCCTCCTGGAATGACCCCGATGGTGCGCCGGCTGCGACACGCCCCTCTGACACGCCCTGACACGCCCCCGGTGACGCGCTGGCCGCGACACGCCCCCAGCAGGCCCCCCCAGGAAATCCCCGGAACTTACTCGTGTCCAGGGCTTTGCGCGTGCCGGCAGCCTATGCAACATAGGCTCGGCGCATGTAGGGGGAGCTTGGGGCAGGTTTTCGGGTGGTACGCGCATGTCTTACGCGCGTACCCCTTTGAAAATCTGCCCCTATGACCTAGATTCATCAAAATGCTATAAATATAGCAGAAATAGTGCCTGAGATAAAAAAAAGGGCGTGGTTCGGAAAATTGCAGAGTTACTGCATCAATAAATATCGCATCGTACATTATTTATTTTTATCGCAGAACCACAGCCATTATCATGTGTGGGAGGAGACAGAGAGAGAGAGAGAGAGAGAGAGCATACTTTAATAAGGTGACTGGGACTCTATATACAAGTAGCAATGAGGATGGGAAACAGAGTGGCTTTGGGGGTTGTGTTACCTAAACATTCGGAGGAATTAACTGCAAATTTAATATCACTGAAGAATTTTACAAATTTAATATCACTGAAGAATTTCTATCACTTGAATTGATGAAAGACACAACAAGAGGAGTTGATTTGTACAATGCAGTATCTCCCTTGCTCTCTCTCTCACACGCAATAACGGTTGTGGTTGTGCAATAAAAAAAGTTTCACGCAAGAACGCTAAGAAAAAAAGGTATAGTTATTTCTGATGTTACATCCTGTGTCACTGTGCATTACTCTTCCGCATTCCATGCTAGCAGTCACTCATTTCCATTAACTCCTCCCACTTGCATACTAAGTCCTGGATTTTCTAAAGTCGCATCTTATATGATATATGAAATGTGTTTCCCTTCTGGTGTGGACGCCGCCCAGATCCCGCCCCGATTTAGCTATTGCATGCAAAATATCCGCATAGAAAATGACCCCCTAAATGGGAAATTTGCATACTAAGGTGTGTTGAGTTATTTATCGCATGCGTTAGAGCTGTTTAACATACGATCAGGCCCTAATGCATTTTGATGAATGACCCAGTCTATTTTCAAATAGTGCATGCTATTAGCTGAATTTTAAAAGCTTGGCATGCACCAAGCATATGTTGGACTGGTGTGCGCCGAGCAGATTTTATAAGCCGCCTGGATGTGCGCATATTTACTGCTATGCACACAAATGAAAAGTTCAAAAAAGGGGTGGGACATGGGCATGATCTGAATGGAACATGGGCATTCCTGGATTTTAATTTAAATTAGCATGTAAATAATTACACACACAGGTGTGCACCATGGTCCCTGCCATGTAACTTTACTTCTGCTTTGGATGATGTGCAAGATATAAAATACAGATAAATAGACAGATCGGCGGGGTTTTAAGGGTTGGAGCTAACAGGAGAGAAGGGAGGCTATTAAACTAAGGGATTTTGGAAGTCCTATTCCTTATTTGGGAACAAACTGGAAATGAACTGGGAAAACTGAAAATGGCGCCAGTGCACATGTCTAAAAATCCTTCCACTTAAGTGGTATACGCGGCATTTGCATGCATAAGCATGAATCCACTTAAAATTGCATGCACATGTGTGAGTACTAGGGATGTGCAGAGCAAAAGTTTATGTCCATATGTCCATATGTCCAAAGGGGGTCCCATTTGCGGTCAATATGGACATAAAAAAAATTAAATGAGTTGGGTATATGTCCATATGTGCAAAAAAAAAAATTTAAAACCCCCTCACCCTCCTTAATCCCCCCCCCAGACTTACCACAACTCCCTGGTGATCGAGCGAGGAGTGAGGACGTCATTTCTGCAATCCTTGGCGAGAAGCATGTGACGTCGGCGGCACGTCGAGTGACGCCGGCGTCACGTGATTCCCGGCGAGTTCGCGCCGGAAGGCTCGTTCGGCCCAAAAAGAACTTTTGGCCAGCTTGGGGGGGTCAGGAGCCCCCCCAAGCCGGGGGGGCCTCACGTGACGCCGCGTCGGAGTGACGCGGCGCCACGTGATTCCCGGCGAGTTCGCGCCGGAAGGCTCGTTCGGCCCAAAAGGAACTTTTGGCTAGCTTGGGGGGGTCAGGAGGTCCCCCCAAGCTGGCCAAAAGTTCTTTTTGGGCCGAACGAGCCTTCCGGCGTGAACTCGCCGGGAATCACGTGGCACCGCGTCACTCAACGTGGCGCGACGTCACATGCTTCTCGCCAAGGATTGCAGAAATGGCGTCCTCACTCCTTGCTCGATCACCAGGGAGTTGTAGTAAGTCTGGGGGGGGATTAAGGAGGGTGAGGGGGTTTAAATTTTTTATTTTGGCTCAACAATCGCGATTTCCAACATATCCAACATAGCTATGTTGGATATGTGGGAAATCCGATCGTATATGTCAAATCCTTTTTTTAACTTAAAAAAAAAATATGAGTAGCGTTTTACATATGCGGTCAATACGAATGCACATCCCTAGTGAGTACAGTCAGGCTATTTTATAACATGTATGCACATATGCATGTATGTTATCAAATGGCCACATCCCTGGTGTGGGCCGATGAACATGCACACATGTGCTGGTTTAAAAATCACCATCCCTTTGTGAACAGTGCATGCTATTTGCAAATAGCGTGCACTATTTTCTGAAAAGAATAAACATGAAAAAAAAAAAAAAGAAAAACCCACAAAGCAAAAGTACAAATAAAAACTGCTGAAAATGAATACAATGAACTAAAAGAAAAATATGTACCTGTGCATCCTTACTAAAAAGCATATGCATGTTATCCTCATCCCAAAACAAACAGTTTATACAGGATCAGATACTTGTTATGGGGAAATTAATTTGGAAAGCTTATTTCTGCAGATATAATACTTTTTGACTGTGTAAATGTATTAAAATAGCCAATCCTCAATATATATAAAATTATGTGCATTGTTCTACAAACAGATAATATATTAATGTCTACTAGTGTGATCGCATCTTGAGTATAGCAGTACTAGAAAAAGGTAACAAATATGATGGCATGGCTTCCTTTTGAGGAAATGCTTAGAAGAATAGCTCTTAAACTGAGAAGGATTACAATGAAGGTTGACAAAGTCATGAGTGTTGTTGAACCAGTTAATATGGAACTTTTTTTTAACTCTATCAAACAATACTTGGACTAGAGAACTTGCAATGAAGCTAAAATTTAGCAAATTGAAATCACATTTTTAAAGTAATTTTTCCATCAGCGAATATTTGGGCTATGTAATTTGTTACCAGAGAATGTGGTCAAGGCTACTGGCATAGCTTAGTCTAAACAAGGTCTGGACTCATACTACATCAGACCAAGGATTGAATGAGCCAAGTATCTTGCTTCCAAATCTCTAGGACGTACCTGTCACATCCCAAAGAATAGATCTGTTTCATGTTGTCCACTCCCAGGGATATGCAGTGGCTTTCCTTATGTCTACCAAGCTAATAATTTTTTATGGACTTTTCTTTCAGGAACTTGTCCAAACCCTTTTTCAGCTCAGCTATTCTATTTGCCTTGATCGCATCTTCTGGCAACACATTTCATATATCATATAAGATGCCAAAAAAAGGCATGGAATAAAGAAATCACAGATTAAGAAACAATGCATACAATTCTGATGTGTGAAGGATCAAGTTTATCTGTTCAATATTAAGTCACTCATTCGGTGGACACTTGTAAAGTTTCAAGAGGCTTATTCAATAATCTTCATATATAATTTTTATATGTCACACAACCATGTTTCGCCAATAGGCCTGCATTGGTAAGGACAAACAAAGCGCGTAACCCCCAAAAACCTACCCCTGCATGCGCTTTGTTTGTCCCATTGGTAAGGACAAACAAAGCGCGTAACCCCCAAAAACCTACCCCTGCGTGCGCCGAGCCTATTTTGCATAGGCTATTTTGCATAGGCTTGGTGGCATGCAAGCCCTGGGACGCACGTATGTCCCGGGGCTTTAAAAAATGGGCGGTCCGGGGGCAGGGGCGGGGCCGGGGCCGGGGAAGTGGGCGTGGCAGCAGTTCGGGGGCAGTCCGGGGGCGGGCCAGAATCCTCCTGCACAGCGGCATGTACCGGGGGATAACGAGCCAGCGCGTGCAAGTTATGCCTGCCAGAGGCAGGCTTAACTCAACGAAATAAGGTAGGGGGGATTTAGGAAGGGTTAAATAGGGGAAGGGAGGGAAAATCAGCAGCCTGCGCAAAATCGGAAGCCTGCACGCACCGAGCCGCACAGCCTGCCTCCGAAATTGGAGCGGCCTTGGAGGGAACTTTCCTTCCACCCCCCTGCATCTTCCCCTCCCTTCCCCTAACTAACCCGCCCCCCGGCCCTAACTAATTCCCCCCCTACCTTTATCACAAAAGTTCCGCCTGCCCAAGGCAGGCGTAACTTGCGCGTGCCGGGCCGGCTGCCGGCACACGCAAAGCCCCGGGACGCGGGCTTGTTGGAGGGGCGTGTCATGGCCAGCGTACCATCAGGGTCATTCCATGGGCGTGGACATGGCCTCTGGATCAGCCCCCGGAACGGACCATGGCGCGCCAGCAGCCGGCCCGGCGCGCGCAAGTTACGCCTGCCTCGGGCAGGCATAACTTTCGCGATAAAGGTAGGGGGGGAATTAGGGCTGGGGGGCAGGTTAGTTAGGGGAAGGGAGGGGAAGGTGCGGAGGGTTGGAGGGAACGGAGGCAGGCTGCGTGGCTCGGCACGTGCAGGTTGCCGATTTTGCGCAGCCTTGCCGCATGTATCTATTAAAATCCAGCATACTTTTGTTTGTGCCTGGTGCATGAACAAAAGTACGCACAGGCGTACTTTTATAAAATCTACCCCAAATTGTGCACACTATTTTCCAAAACTAGTTAACCCCAACATTTTTAGGATTTTCAAGGTGATTTTTCATTTGTTTTGGGATAAAATGAACCAAAACAAAATTGTCCAGTTTGGTTTGAATTATCATTTGTTTTAAAACAAATGCTCATTACTACTTGCTAGTTTAGCTTAGAGATCAGTGTGCTAGTTCTCTATCTTTCGTGTTTTTTTCCTATAATGCTTGTGACTGATATAAAGATATATGCTGTATGTTTGAACAGTTGAGGACTTTAGATATGTAAAAAGGTTTGCATGTATTGAAAAAGAATATACAGTGCAAACTGTGTGAAGGGTGACAAAGAATGAGAAAGGAACATAGTATATAAAGTTATGATGGCAAGTAAAAAGAAGTGCTTACCTTTAAACAATACTTTTTACATCAGAAAGAAAAGATAATCTTTAAAAATACAGACGGACATTTTTTATTTGTGTAGCGAAATGAGATGGGTGATAGAGTAAAAAGAGATTTAATCATAACTTTGTTTCCTGTCAAACTGTGTTAAAAGTGTCAAAATTTCTCTCATAGGAAGTAATGGGATCAATGTGGCTCTGGTAGTGCTCTGGTCTATCCTTATGCCAGTCTCATAAAGGAATATATATATATCTGTGTCTGAAAGCTGCTGGAGGTGAGTAAAAAGAATACATGTATGTATGTATGTGATGAGGTGGGTGCCTCATAGAGAGAAACAGTTCAGTGATGGATGAAAGTAGCTGGCCCGAAATACAGATGGTGCCATAATGAAAACACCAGAGGGGAAAGGGAAACAGAGAAATTGGTGATGTCATTTAAAAAAAAAAAAAGAGATATAGAGAAAGGATGATGGGAATTGTAGTACCAAGGAGACTTAACCTAAAGCTAGTTAGAAAGAAGGACTGTGGCATTGATTGAAGGATTTAATGTCATTAAAAAATGCATGGCTCACTTTTATAATACATTTGACCAAAATGAAGTACAGCACAGTTATATGGGATCAAATAATCATGACCGCACTAGAGATAAAATCAAGCAGACCAAGTTTTACAATATGCAAACAAAATATACATAAGAACAAGCTACAATTCTATGAGGCATATTTATATCTTTCTCATTATCAGAACAAGCCTCCAGATTAACCTAAACAATTGTATTAAAAAGCTATTGACCCAATTTTAAAAGAGCCATGCGAGTAAAAAATGGGGGTTACGCAAGAGGCCAAGCCTTGCGCGCACTGCACGCATTTTAGAATGGACCCGGCCACGAGCGTAACCTCAGCTACGCGATGAAGTGCCGGGCCCTGAAAAAGGGGTGGGCTGGGTGGCGTGCTCTGGGTGGGAGAGGCGGGGCAGGTGGTGGGCCAGGAGAGCTCCATTTTGCGCTGTCCCGATGATCTGTTTGCCAGCAGCTAGACGGTGCGCGCAACCAGCTCAGGGCATGAAGGAAGTTGCAAGAAAAGGGATAGCTAGGATAGATTTAGGGGTCAGTGTGGAGAGGGGAAGAGGTAGGAAGAGTAGGGTTAGGGAAAGGAAAGTTCCCTCCCAGTTCGCTCCTTAATTGGAGTGGACTGGGAGGGAACAGGGGACCACCTGATTGCGTCGCCGTGCACAGGTTATAAAATCCCCCCCATGCTTGAGAATCACAGGCCACCCACACATACGTGCACGGATTTTAAAATGTGGCGCACATGTGTGTGCAGCTATTGGATTTTATAATATGAGTGTGCTGGCACGCGCATGTTATAAAATCAGTGCGTCCAATTGTTCGCCCCTGGAACCATGCACATGGACGCGCGCGCGCTCATTTTAAACTCAACCCCTCTGTCTTTATATTTTTTTTCTTAATGGCATGCACTGTTTTACTACCCAAATACTCATGGGAAGGAAACTCCACAAAAATATCCCTGGATTCATCATTCCATTATAAATGATGAGCCGCAGCCAGAAAAGGGGTGGGGGTGATAGTGAGGAGCTGGCTGCATTGTAGTGGTGCATTTTTGCCCACCATGGTTGTAGTTGCACTGCACACTATCACCTCCATAGAACTATGAAATAGCTGTAGCTATTTCTGGCGCTACTGCGGGTGATAATGTGTGATATATTATCAACCGCAGCGCCACAGCCCCCTACTTTGCCTAAACCATGCCGAAACTCCTCCCCTTTCTCTAATTTGAATTTTGAAATTGCGACATGTCCCTTTTAAAAGTTTAGCGCTAGAGCCATGGATTTACATTCTGTCCCCTTTCCACTCATTAATTCAAATTTGATCATATTATGATCACTATTGGCAAGCAGGCCCACCACTGTTTCCTCTCTCATCAAATCCTGTGCTCCACTGAGAATTAGATCTAAAATTGCTCCCTCTCTCGTCAGTTCCTGAACCAAGTGCTCCATAAAATTTTCATTTATTCCATCCAGGAACTTTCTCTCTCTAGCATGTCCTGATGTTTCACTTACCCAGTCAATATTGGGATAATTGAAATCTCCAATTATTACTGCATACCAATTTGGTTAGCTTCCCTAATTTCTCTTAGCATTTCACTGTCCGGCTCACCATCTTGGCCAGGTGGACAGTAGTATACTCCTATCAGAATACTCTTCCCCAAATCACAAGGGATTCCTACCCATAAAGATTTGATTGTGCATTTAATCTCATGCAGGATCTTTATCCTGTTGGACTCTCTGCCATCCCTAAACATGATGAGAGGTATTTAGTGTCAATACTTTGAAAATCTTTATAGAACAGAGAAAGTATTTTAAATTTACTGTCTGCCATCAGTGACAGCCAATGCAATTCATTTAGTAAAGGAAAAACTCTCTCCCTGATTTATATGTCCATAATAATATTCTTGCAGGCAGATTCAATACAATGTGATTTGCTGAGCACACTGGTTTATCCGCGGTTGGACATGCGTTTTGGATGAGCGTTCATAGCCCCTTATGCTATAAGGGGATTAGTGCGTCCACAATGTGTGTCCAATGCGCAGCAAAACTAATAGTGCTCGTCACATGCAAATGCATGTTGATGAGGCTATTAGCTATGCTCCCTAGATGCAAAAAAAAAAAAAATGTGCACCGGACCCACACAATTTTATACTCAGAAATTAACACCTCCCCAGAGTAGGCATTAATTTCGAGCAGCCCAAAACGTTGTATAGAAAAGCAGAAAATACTGCTTTTCTGTACAGCCTTCAACTTAATATCGTGGCGATACAAAATCGGAAGGATAAAAAGTTTAAAAGATTTAAAAAAAAAAAAAAAAAGGTGCCAGCGGTCAGGTTAGGGAAACGGACCTCAGTTAACAAGCGTCCGTATTCTGAACCCATGGCTGTGCGCCATTAGGGAAATGGACACTGATAAATTTAGCATTCTCTCCTGGGCTTCCTACCAAGGAAGCACTAGGGGTGTGCAATTGACCCTAGCTCCTCCTTGGCAGCTCGACCCTCCTTGGCAGCTCGACCCCAGACGAGGTGCCTGGCGCTTGTTAGGAAAGTGGGTGCTAAACACTGTGCTGCCATTTTCTGTGCACTTTTAATGCATCGACCCCTTGGCGTGTGTGCTTTTTATTATTAGTAGTATCATATCATTTTTTTGGAAGTACTATGAAGAGTGAATTGTGGTAATCTATCTGTGAAATTGCCAGGGATTGCAATATAGTTTTATGGGGTGGTCTGGTTCAAAATGTGGTTTGAGCTGGAGCACCAGGTGAGGTTTGCAAAAATCTTTTTTTTTTGTGATTTCCTGGGCACGTGGCTCAAAAATTAAGCCAGAGTTTAGTAAGATACTTAATTTATGCATTTTTATTTTTAGTTCACAAACTATACCATCTACCATTAGCATCACCTCCAATGAATAATATTTCAAATTTAGTTCCATTTAGTTTACACTTATTCTGTAACAATCAAGTGAAAATAGTTGCCAATCAAGAGTTCAAATTTGTAATAGAACTCTGAATATAATGCCCCAGTAGTACTAAAGGTTGAATGTCATCTGTTTATATAAAATAACTGAGACCACACTTAGAAATTAGTATTGCAGATAGGCAGGTTATACATTTTTAAATGAATAAATATTATATAACATGGGAGAATGGGAAAGATCCTGAGTTATCTCACCATGTGAGAATGAGAAATCCTCTACCAACGGACCTTTTTGAGTTCTTGTAGACTGACAGAAACAAAGAGATCTATTGTTATATTTCATCACCATCACCTAATTGATCCTTATGTTTCTATAGAAGATGGTTATTTAAGGATTTACTGAAAGAGAACAGCAGCATAACAGGAGACTACCAAACAAGAAGTCCAAAAGGAAGGCAGATGGATGCCAGAGATGTAGGGGTTGCATGGGGTGAAGCAATGATAGACCAAGATCTCCCACAGTACTAAGATGGTAACTTTAAAACCGGCATGCAGGCACACATGTGTCCAGGGATGCAACCACTTTATAACATACGAGCGGATATGCACACATATTATAAAAAAGCCTGACCGTATGCACATGTGCATGCAGTTTTAAGTGGATGCTGCCCTGTGCTCACAAATGCTACTTCATCCACGATAACTGGGGGGATTTTAAAAGACACCCATCAATGCCATTATAGTTTTCCCAGTTCATTCCTAGTTCGCCCAAGTAAGGGATGGAATTTCCAAACCCCCCCTAGTTTAATAGTCTGCCTTTACCCCGTTAACCCCAACCTTTAAAACCGTGCTGATCTACCTAGAATTGTTTGTTTTACAACTTACACGTCATCTGTAACAGTGGACCCCAGCGTGCACCGGTTCGTGTTAGTATTTATGCACACATTTCAAGTTTGAATCCAAGAACGCCCATGCCCTGCCCAAACCATTCCCAAACTCCACCCCTTTTTTGAACTTTTCATTTATGCATACAGTGGCAAATACGTGCGTATCCGACTGGCTTTTAAAATCTGCTCGGCATGCACCGGCCTGACATATTCGTGCATCCCCTAATTTCGATGCACATTGGGTTTTTAAAATTCACCTTTAAGTGGGGATATATTGATAAGAAGACTGAAGATCCTGTGGCTTAGAGCCAGCAGTAGAAAAGGAAACAACAGTGGTTTGGATGCATAGGTTTTATCCCTGTCTTTGTTTAAATGCCTGCTGTACCTATCTGGAGTTACCGTGATGCCTCAGGGCCATTGAACTTTGTTGTTTTATGTAGAGGAGCAGATAGAGAAGGAAAATAAAGACACTGTTTGTTTCAAGTTCTAGACTATGCTATTGTTTTTGGGTGATCTGGCAGGTTTTGTAGCAGGTTACAACGGGTGACTTATCACAAACTATTTGATTAAACAGGTATACCAGGTATAAACAGCTGGTATTAATGGTGTTATGGAGTGGACCCTTGGGCCGGCTAGGAGATGATGAGAGGCTGCTGAGGGGTGGCCCTCAGCAGAATCCGTAGCCGGGAGGGGGATCAAGGTCAGGAGACCAACTGGAGCTTCACCACTGGAAGCCTGAGGATTCCCCCGGGTGGAGCCCTTGGGAATCCAGGACGCTTGGACTTAGGTGCGGTCTCCTGGTGAAGAAGAGTCCGAAGAGAAGTCCAGGTCAAGGCAGGCGGAGAAGAAATGTAGTCAGAGAGAGTTCAGAGGTCGTGGCAAGCGTCAGAGAAGTACAATGAGGAAACAGACCAGTAGTCAGGGCAAGCAGCAGACACAGAGCACCAGAAACAAAACCAAAGTCAGGAACCAGGAAGACAAGCCAAGAGGAAGCTGGGGGCTGGAGCGAGGACTCGGAAGCAGGTACTGGGGCAAGATCAGGAACAGCAGGATCAGGTTCAGGACCAGCAGGATCAGGATCAGGAACAGCAGGATCAGGATCAGAGCAACTAGTGACACAGTAGAGTGAACCTCATTGCAAGGCAAAGCATAGAAGCAGCTGCTGGGTTTAAATACCCTGTGGTGTCTGACATCATCCTAGGGGCCGGGCCAGGGTTTCCCTCCACGTCCCCTTTAAAATCTGAGCCCTTGCGCGCACGCACGCCTAAGGGGCGGGGTTTGCAGCAGGAGCTCGGCGACGTCTCCCTCATGGAGATGCCACCGCGGAGAGGCCCAGCCATGGCCCGGGGAAGGCCAGAGAAAGCCACGACTCGGCAGGAGTTGACAGCAAGGCAGGTGAGAGCCCGGCAGCATCCCGCGACTGGGATTCATAACAAATGGAGCATTTCAAACTCATTTTTTCAAGTTGTGAAAAATATGTAGCCAAACATGCAAAATAGCTACATTTATATTAGTTATCTGGTGATTTTCCTCCGTGTTCACCCTCCAGAGTCCAAAGAAAATTGGAGTGAAATGAGTTAAAAAAGTAGGATACAGTAAATGTCCTTTCAGCTGTAGACTTCTTATAACATAATGCAACTTTGAGGTTATAGGAGCACCATTACCCACCGGCTTTTGCTAATGTGAGTTAGCTTATAGCAAAAGGTAGATATTTTCCTACATCTTTTCACCTTATTTCCATATGACATGTCAAATGCTATTATCTGTTATTTTTCTTAATTGCAAAGTTTGATGAGTTTAAGTCAACATATTTCCTCACAGCTCTTTTGGCTTGTCAGTTGTAGCAGGATTGATAAAATGCAAATGAAGAAATCATTAACGAGTACTGGTTATGAATCTCTCAGGCAGTTCAGGACCCTATCAAATCCAGTGCCTATTACTTTGTGTGATTGATGTACTATTGTAAGTGATTGTTCCTGATCTTATTAAATCTTATTGATTTTTTCCCAGTTTCTATTTTATGCAGGACCAGGTTTGGACTATTATGAATGTTCCTGAACACTGTTAATCAAGCTTACACAGCTACTTTGATGGCAAACAATTAGAACTCTGCAGCAATACCTTGCAATTAGCTTCAGGGATATGGACCTCAGCACTGTAATAATGAAAAAGACCTTCTCCTTCAAGCAAGGTAATGAGATTTACAATTATGACCCCAAATAACCTTTGAGGTAAAACCAATCTGCAAACTAACATTTGTTTATCAGCGCACTTCCCCCTTACACAAAACTTTGTGATGCTTTTAGTCACTGAAATGATTGCTTCTAAAAAAAAAAAAGCATCCTACCTTATATAATGTGCTATACAAATTTAGTAGCATCTTAATTTAAAATCTATGTTATATTAACATTCCATAGAGATTACTATAGAATAAGAATGAAACCATGTGAAATTATGTCTCTTAAATAAAAATCACACATACACATGCATGTACATGATATACATTATCATATATATACATCACTAAAATGATGATGTTCTGATTAAATACTTTGAAACTAAATAGGGCACTGATAGAATATAATATTCATCATTAGTGAATGAATGCTGTGCTTAAAGGAAATGCAAAAAATTAGTCTCTTTATTAAGAATGGTTATTTAAATGACTAGTTAATTGATACATATATATTACTGGATAGATAATGAAATAGGTGTTTCTTGTATCTCTGAGCTTCTCTCGGCTAGCTAGCAGCACATACAGTATATAGCAATAAGACCAAATACTACTCACAAATGCATTTCAAATATGTGTGTAGAAGTTTAGGAGTTTCTGAAAAACATAACTTTATTGTATGGTTTCTTTAGACCCTATTATTCCTTTTTTGAATAAATCTATTTTTAATGTGTATACTACATGAGATTTCGCAAGGGAAAGGACAGTAAAGAAAAAAAGTGGTAACATGATCCAGTCTATAAATGCTTTGATTTTGTATTTTGGGGTCTTATTTCAGTCTTTCTAAGAAAAAGCATGTCTTGCATTTAATGAGAATAAAACTCTGCAGATGGAAGTATACAGTATTTAAAATGTAAATAGAACTTTACTGCAATGGAAAATGTCTTTCCAACAGCTATACTACCTATCCAAAGTATATATCAACTTTCTGGTGACTATAAGCAGATTTGTCATCACATGGACAGCTAAATGAATTATCTAATCAATAACAGACTATGTTTCTGATGACAAGCTGGGTCTAGATAAATTAGAAACTGAACTAGATATAACATGATTCTAAGGAAGTGCTCAAGCAGTATAACATTCCTTTAATACTAGACACTGCAGACTAAAGCGAAGCATATCTCAAAAAAGAGCAAACTGTTTATAATTGTATTTCTTGCTGTGCTAACTTTAGTAAAATAAATAAAGAAACAAAGAATATTTTGTTCATCTGTTTCTGATCTATGTACCTGGCATTTTATCCTATTGTAATACATTATCAACATTATTTCACTCACCATTATCACTCACCCGTTATTGCCGCCAGTGGCGTGCCCAATAGCACCACCTTTCATGGTGGTGCTATTGGGTGTGAAAGCCAGCAGCGATAACACTGTGGTGGTGCAATCGCTGCCTGTTTTCGCAGGCCCGCCCCCCCGTTACCACGGGATTCAGTAAGCTGTACGAAAATAGAAAATCCAGCCCTATGTTAGGTAGCAAAATTAAGTGTCTATTTTCAGCCCAACTTAGGAGCCTAAATTTTCAGCTGAAAATTCTCATGCTTTTAAGGTCTAAAATTTAAGCTCCTAAATTTAAACCTGCTATTCATTTTCCTCAATTTAGGATCCTAAATTACTAGTGTATAAGTGGACAATTTTAGGATCCTTATATAAGGACAATTTAGGATCCTTATATAATAGTGTATAAGTGGACAATTTTACCCCAAAAATCGGTCCTTGAAATCGCAGTCATCTTTTTTGTGTGTCAATCTACCTTAATGATGCATGATTGAATTGTTCACTCAATCCTCCTCTGATCCCTTAACTCACCCAGTGCTTTGAGGACAATGAGGGCACTTGCAGTTGCTAAAGCGTATCCTCCCTCTCCCCTGTGGTGATCCACCAAGGCATTCAGACAGCTTCTCATCTGCACCCTCTCCCTATTCCTTAACTCATCTGCTTGCTCCTATCAGAACAACAACGAGACATGAGGTTGTGCAGGGACATCCTCTGTCATCCCAAGCCAGGGTCCATTTGGTGCACTTAGAACCCTGTGGTTGAAAGCTCACCACTGAGACCCTGCAGGGGAGGAGGGAGGATATGACTGACTGTAAGTTTGTAGTCCTCATAGAAGCAGCAAGCAGTTGAGTTAAGGATCCGGAGGAGTTGTGGGGGAGAAGCTGTCCTACCACCGCACCTGGATACTACAGGGGAGAAGGGAGGACGTTCCTGAGAAACTACAAGTGCCATCGCCATCCAGATAGCAGTGGGTGAGGAGGGGAAGTGAGTGAATAATTCAGACAGCAGGGACAATCATGAGGAAAGGAGGGGAGGATTCATACTGCAAGGGGGATGTCTGGAATGTTTCAAACAGGAGAGGCAGCCATGAGGGAGGGAGGGAAAGATTCATACAGCAAGGACAGCCATGGGGGGGGGGGGGGGGAGGGAGGCATTCATATGGCAGTGACAGCCATGTAGGAGGGGGGAAGGTTTCATATAGCAGGGACAGCCATGGTGAGGGAGGGAAGGGTTCATATGGCAGATATTGGTGAAAAAATGAGGAAAAGCTGCTAGACATGCCAAAGTCAAAGAAAGCCTTGCATTTCAAAATTGCACCTTTTGAAGGAATGGAAAAGGATTTGAATGACTGGGTAATGGGATGCATACAGAATGGCTACATTGTGACTCATTCGAGCATTAGCATTCGTGCCCTTCAAATGGCAAAAGAAGAAAAATATTCAGCGACCGAAGGTCTGAAAGAATTCTCAGCATCATCTGGTTGGTGTTCGCTGTTCATGAATTGATATGGATTGTGCCTTCATCAGCACACAAAGATTTCACAGAAACTGCTTACAGAGCTTGATGAAAAGATCTGTTCATTCTACAAATTCATTATTCAGAAGTGAATAAAGAATCATTTCAATATGAATAACATTGGTAATATGGACAAAATGCCAATGACATTTGATGTGCCTGGCAATCACATTGTAGCTGACAATGGTGAGACGACTGTACTTGTAAAAACAACTGGTCATGAAAAGACCCATTTCACAGTGGTCCTGTCTTGCCTGGAAGATGGCAGAAAACTGCATCCAGTGGTAATATTCAAGAGGAAAATGATGCCCATGAACCTAAAAATTCCAGCAGGCATAAATGTTTGGGTTCATTCTAAAGGCTGGAAGGATGAGGAGATAAAGAAATGGTTGCTGTGCAATGTGTGGGCTAGGCGACCAGGCGTGGGGCTAAGAAAACATAGTGTAGGATATGTTCCATGCACATATAATAGAAGATGTGAAGTATGATACAAAGAAATTGGTGACCACGTTGGCAGTGATTCCAAGAAGTCTGACATCAATGCTCCAGCTGTTAGATGTGTGTCTCAACAAGCCTTTTAAGGACCACTTGTGGAATTTGTGGCAACAATAGATGTGTTCTGGTCAAGCAAAGTTAACGAAGGATGGAACTTGATTAAAACAGACATTGATTTGCTAGCAAAATGGATAAAGGATGCCTGGGAATCAATTCCACCAGAAATGGTCAAGAAGTCATTCCTAAAATGCAGCTTTTTAGCAATGCTATGGAAGGAACAGAAGACAACGCCATAAATGAAGACAAGGACAAATCAGCATCAGATAATGATTCAACAGTTGGAAACACTGAAGACAATGTTTATGTTAATGGCATCAACAAAGAACAATTCCATGATTTATTCAGACATTCCAATGATTTATTTATTTATTTATTTAACATTTTTCTATACCGAACTTCA
Organism: Rhinatrema bivittatum; assembly: GCF_901001135.1. NCBI lineage: Eukaryota > Metazoa > Chordata > Amphibia > Gymnophiona > Rhinatrematidae > Rhinatrema > Rhinatrema bivittatum. Next base: position 673,946,971 of record NC_042616.1, on the reverse strand, counting down.
TGACAAGATTCATATCAGACCGGTTTACATGGAACTTAGGGGCTAACTAAACATAACCAACTAACAGGAAGGCCGAAGCATAGTTACATATAACAGGGAGATAGAACTTGGGGGCTAGGGTAGTCTGGAAATAAAAGGAAAGCAAAAAAACTAGAGGATGAGAACTTATGTCTATATTGTGACTGGAGCGGGCGTCTGGCTAATTGGGAAGCATCTGATTGAATTATGATGAGATATTCGGGCTAAGGGAAGGCTTGGAGGAAAAGCCAGGTTTTGAGTTTTTTATGGAAGGTTAGCAGGCAGGGTTCCAATCTTAGGTCTGTCGGAAGGTTGTTCCAGATGATGGGTCCCACTGTGGAGAATGCCCGTTCTTTGGTGGAGGTTAGGCATGTGGATTTAGTTGGGGGAGCTTGAAGGGTTCCTTTATATGCTTCTCTAGTTGGTCTTGCGGACAAGTATAGCTTTAATGGGAACTGGAGGTCTAGTGGTAGTTGGTTGTGTATGGATTGATGAACTGGACTTAGAAGGACTTGAATGAGGCACTTTATTCTTCATTTAATAACTACTGGTAAATAAGAGATTTAAGTTGTTAAATGATAATGTTACATAAGAACATAAGAACATAAAAAATTGCCATGCTGGGTCAGACCAAGGGTCCATCAAGCCCAGCATCCTGTTTCCAACAGAGGCCAAACCAGGCCACAAGAACCTGGCAATTACCCAAACACCAAGAAGATGTCATGCTACTGATACAATTACTGGATAAATAATGAAATAGGTGTTTCATGTATCTCTTTCTCAGTTAGCTATCAGCACATACAGTATACAGCAATAAGATCAAAATACTGTTTCTTGTGATATACTTTATTCTGCTTTTTAAAAATAAATAAAAATGATTTTCTTAAGTTACTGGTTTATTTCTTCATGTGATTTCACTATTTCAAAAGACCCCTAGGTTTTACCCTTGAGTTATCCATGGGTCACAGAAAATTCTTGATTTTGGGGCCCAAAAAATACCCTTGACTTATACATGAGATCGACTTATAGACAAGAATATACAATAGGTGCCCTAACTCTGACCTTGCGGACACCCAGAGGCCAATATTCAGTAGGCCGTTTAGTGGACAAGCTATTTTGGTAAAGTTAGACGGATAATGTGTCCTGTATATTTAGTGGGATAAATGTCCCGCTGAATATACTTGCTTAAAGTTATCCATCTACATGTATGCAGAATGCACTTCCAGCTTCAGGCTCCTCTGTTCCTGATGACCAAGCCAAGGCAACCTACATCCTCTCTCTGCTAGATGGGGCAGTGCAAGCCTGGGCCTCCCCACTCTGGGAATGAGAGAACTCCATCCTGCTTGACTTCTAGCAGTTCCTGAACAATTCTGTTCCATCTTTGAAGAGTCAGGTTGAGCAGCCACGGCAGCCTTTCATCTTTATCAGGGCTCCCACACCTTAGGCAAGTATGCCATGAAGTTCATAATCCTGGACTCCAAACAAGTGGCAAGGGTATACCTTGGTTGCCATCTTCTTGGAAGACCTCTTGGGGAATATTAAAGATTAACTCACTCCCTTGGAGCTCCCAAACTCGCTAGAGGCTCTCATTGCACTAACTGGCAAGATAGATTTACATCTGCAGGAAAGAGCCAGAGAGATTCATCCAGCATGCAGAATCATCACCTTTGCACTATGTTTCCAATACCCGCTCTTGCCCACTACTGCCATGTCTTTGGCCTCTACAGTGCTGGAAGAACCAATGCAGTTGGGCCACTGCCACCTGGCTGCTGAAGAGAGGCCTCATCGCAAGCACCAGGGCCTCTGTCACTACTGCATGGCTTGGGTCATCTCCTGGCTCATTGCCTTGAGAGGTCAGGAAACTTAAACACTTAGGGTTACTTGGGGAGATGACCCTAGGTCTCATGGTCCCAAATTTTACTTCTCAAATTTTACTGCCAATTATTCTGGTACTGGGCCTGACTTTCTTCTCCACACAGGCCTTTGTGGATTCTGGGACTGGGAGGAACTTAATTCTGCAGGACCTGGTCCACCAGCTGCAAATAACCACTGTTCAGATGACCTCTCCACTTATAATATCCTCTATTGTGACCAATTCCTGAAACAGGTCACTCGGACCACCTTGCCTCTGACCTTACACATGGGTCTCTTGAACATGGAAAAAATCAGTTTCCACGTCATTCTCAGAGTCATGAATCTGGTGATATTAGGCCTGCCATGTCTCTAACAACATCAACCTCAGTTTGACTAATGCACTTTGGAGCTCACTCACTGGGGGCATGGATGTACAGAATCCTGCTTGGTATCTGTCTCCCCAATGACTTTGTCCAACATTTCTGGGACTTCCACCTCAATGTTTGGAGTACAGAGATATCTTCTCTAAGAAGAGTGCCAAGACCCTGCTGCCTCATTGCTCTTCTGACTGTGGCATTGAGCTTATTCCTGGATTTACACCCCCATGGGGACCGGTCTATCCTTTATCGCCACTCGAGACTCTTGCCATGTCAGCCTATATTCAAGAGAACCTTGCCATGGATTCATCCTCTAATCCAGCAGGAGATAGTTTATTTTTCATCCCAAAGATAGATGGATTTCTCAGACCATATATAGATTATTGCAATGTGAATGCTATTAATAAAAAGGAAAGATAACCCCAGCCATTAATAATGGAGCTCTTTGATTGTCTGCGAGGTGCTACTGTATCTCTGGGGTGCATACAATCTCATCTGTATCAAGGGTGGGAATGAATGGAAGACCGATTTTATTTATTTATTTATTTTTATTTTTATTGAATTTTTAAATTTTACACAATTTATACATTGTGACAATAGATAAGTGGTATCCAGATGCAAATAACAAACAATATTTCAATATACTTTTCCAAAATGTCTTCTATAATACCACTATATAAAAGGAAATTAAGTGGGGGTTGTGTATATAAAGAACTATAAGCGAATGTTATCTCCAAACAATAATAGGAATTTCAGGCGACCGGATGAAACCCTTACTCATTGCCATTCTGAACCGTATGGATCGGTTCAGGGTGGGAACTAAGAAAAAAACGGAGCTGTGATGGCTCAAAGAACACATAGGAAAAACTTTGATACTTAATAATACACTTGCAAGGATATCTTAAAGTGAATTTTGAACACTTTAACACAGCTTCTTCTCTCAACTCCAGGAATTTCTTTCTCCTCTCTTGGGTGGATCTAGTGATAACAGGAAACATCCATATCTTTTGTCCCCGAAACAGTTCTTGGCTATTGCGAAAAAACAATCTCATGATATTATTTTTTTCTGAAGTAAATGCAAATGTTACTAGTAATGTTCCTCGCGTAGTAATTTCTTCATTACTACTTAACTCTAGTAGCGCTGAAACATCCAATTGTTGTTGTTGTTGCCGCGGTTCTTGCTGTTCTCTATTTCTCTGTGGTAAGAAATATGCTCTAGTTATCAGAGGAGCTGCTTCTTTCGGGATCTTTAATATCTTATTCAAATATTCTTTAAATAGATCCATAGGTACAATATGATCTATTCGTGGAAAATTTGTTACTCTCACATTTAGACTCCTCAAGGAGTTTTCAATGTTTTCTAATCTCTTGTCTTGTATTGTTTCCTTCTGAAACATCCTCTGATGATGGTTTTCTATGGTTTTAATCTTTTCTTCTACAGTTCCAATCTTTCTTTCTTGAACTTGCAATTTTCCTTCATTCTCAACTGAATTTTTCGCAACCACAGAAACTGTTTTAGAAAAATTTACAATAGCACTCTCAATTGCTGCTAGTGCTTCCCATATTGCTTCATTTGTAATGTCTTCTGGCCTCACCAAGAAAGGAGTTAAAGGTTGAGGTAACTCACCCCTTTCCACGGTCTCGGTTACAGAGTCCCTTTCGTGCTCCCGCAGATCTGCGAGCTCACCGGCCTCCAAAGCGGCAGGAATGTATGTCCCCAGTGCTGGGCTTTCACTAGTTTCTGCTGCAACTATTCCTCCCGGCAAGATCTTTTCTCTCCAACAGCTTGCAGCAGCTCTTTCATCTCCGCCTCTAGCACTGACCTCTGACGCTGAGGCTGGGACGGCATCTCTGGCTCGCCGGGGCTAAGCGAGATCTCTTCAGCCTGAGGCACGGGCGTTCGCTCTCCACCCAGGCCTCCCACGGCTCTCGCTCCCAGCTCTTTCGGGGTTGACGCGTAAAAGGTGGAAATAGTAGTTTGTTTTAATTCTTCTAAATCTGCATTCGCAAGGCTCTCTCGAAGACGAGCCTTGCGTTTAGTGTGAGGCATTCTTAGGAAATATTGGCAAATTTCAAGGAGGAAAAAACTGCAGCTCCTTCAACAGCGTCTCATGCGGTCGCCATCTTGAACACGCCCCCCGGAAGACCGATTTTAACACACTCGATGGGCACTAAGAGTATTTGGTAATGCCCTTTTGACTTTACAACTTCCTTGCAGTCTTCCAGAAAATGATCAACAAGATCTTTCAAGACCTGCTGTGCACCTGCATGGTCATATATCTGGATGACATACTGATATTTTCCAAGACCTTATGCTCCCATCGCAGAAATGTGTGGACCATTCTTCAATGCCTCTGGGAAAATAACCTCTACATCAAACTGGAGAAAAGTCTATTTGAGCAAGAGGAGCTCCTATTCCTCAGGTGAATATAGTCTTTCAAGATGGATTTCAGATTGACCCGGCCAAGATAAAAGCCACTCTGGATTGCCTTGCCTAGTTGGACTCTGAGCCTTGCAAAGGTTCCTGGGGTTTGCTAATTATTATCCCCAGTTTATCCCTACTTACGCCACCTTGGCAGCCTTCCTTATCATCCTTACCTGCAAGGGTGCCAACACAAAAGATTGGTGTCAGAGGCTACTGAGACTTTTCAGAGACTAAAGAATGCCTTTTCCCATTGACCTTGTCTATGTCACCTGGATCCATTCATTTTGGATATAGATGCCTCTATGCTGGTTATTAGGGGCTGTTCTCAGCCAACACAGCTCTGAAGGTGCTCTTTGTTTAAGTTCCTTCTTCTCCACAAAGTTCTCTTTGGCCATGTGCAACTATAGCATTGGGGATTGGGAGTTCTTGGTAGAAATTAGCCCTAGAAGAGTTGTATCATCTTCTTGAGGGGGCTCAACATTGCATTACTATATACATGGCTCACAAGAATCTTGAATATCTACATCAAGCTCAGCAGCTAGACAGCAAGACAAGCTTGTTAGTTCTTTTCCCATTTTGATTTTGAGCTATGATACCACCCCATACTCAAAGATCAACCAGCAGATGCCTTCTCTCACACTTTTTGGACTGAGGATGTCCTGGAAACTCCAAGACAAATCATCAATCCCGCTAAGTTACTCCTGGCTTCAGCAGTACCCGTCCCTCCAGAGAAGATGGTGGTGCCTTCCAGATTGTTTGAAAAAGTATAAAAATGAATCCATGAATCTCATGTAGCAGGATACTCTGGACAGGCATGAACCTTTGAACTGTTTCAACAGCACTATTGGTAGCCCCAAGTGAAGCAGGATGTCAGGCCTATGTCACCTCATGTCTCATCTGCACATAGCAAAAAGCCTTGCATGGCCGATGCTGGACTATTACCAGCTCCAAGGGAACCACAGACTCACTTGTCCATGGATTATATCATAGATCTCCCTCTCTGTAATGGTGTTACAATGATATAAGTGGTAATCAATCATTTCTCAAAGATGGTGCATTTTATACCATTGCCCATCCTTCTTTCTGCATGTCTCTTTACTCTCCACATCTTCCACTTGCATGACTTACCAAAACATATTCTATCAGATAGAAGGGTTCAATTTACTACCCTGTACTAGCGCTCTGTCTGCAAGAAATTTGGCACCACTCTTAACTACACGACTGCTATCATCCATAGAGCAATGGACAAGTGGAATGTACTAATCAAGGGGCCGATGCAATATTATCACAGAAAGCTGAGCACACTGTATTGTATCGGCCCCAAGCCTTTAAAACATGTCTTTCCTCCTATGTCAATGAGCGCCAGGACAACTGGACTGCCCTCCTGCTCTGGGCCGAATTCTTTCATGACAATCACATTAATGCAGCTCCCAGCTCTTCCCCTTTCCTAATTGTTTATGAAAAACAACCCCGCCTACCATTACCAATGATCATGACAGTCTCTTCAGCAGCGGCTCAACTGTTGCCAAAGGATTACATGACCTGTCGGATCAAACCAACCAGCTAATTGAAAAGGCCGCTACACGAACCAAAAGAACTGCTAACGTCTGAAAAAGGCCAGTTCCCCAGTTCAGGATGGATAATAAACACCATACACTTATACCTGTGACTTCTCTCCTTATGACTGGGAGCCATGCTTCATTGGACTGTTTTCAGGGATACAACAACTTGATCATGTCACCTACCAGTTGAAGTTACCACCCACCTTAAAGATTCAGTGTGTTCCATGTTTCATTGCTCAAACCACTGATTCTTTCCTGGCCTTCTAGGGTGCTGCCCGAATCCCAAGAAGTTGTATCTAATGAAGACCAGGTATATGAAGTCCAAGAGATCCTGGACTCCTGCCAAAGAGGCAAAAAAATTGAGAGCCTGATCTCCTGGAAGAACTATGACCCAGAGAAAAACTAATGGGAGCCATCATCCAACATACTGGATTGCAGTCTACTGAAGGACTTCCATCAGCGGTACTCAATGAAACCCAAACCCAAAACCTCAGGGAGGGTGCTTAAGAAGGAAGGTACTGTTGCATTTGATAACTCTTAGGATCAGCCTATAGCTGTCACTCTCTCCTATGTGGCTGGTATGCTCCAACCTGCCGCTGCTGCCCCTCCATGGCTGGACACTGCTGACCCCTCATGCAGCAGGAGGCCACCAAGTGCCACCAGCTCCTGCCTTTTCTTGCACCCATTAGGCATGCAGGTGCCCAACATCGGGCCTCTTAAAGGGACTGTGGCAGGAAAGTCCCTGTGGCCGTTACTGATGACATCATTCTCTTCACCATTAGGGCAGCTCCTCCAACTCACTTTGCCTCAGCAACAGGTCCAGCTAAGATTGCAGTACATGCTGCTTTCTTCCTTCATTAGCCCTGCCTGTTCCTGCTTTCATCTGCCTAGCCTGCTGCATCCTCCAGCCTGTTTTAACCTTCATTTGCCCTGCCTGCTCCTGCCTTGCTTACTAAGCCTGCCTCAGTGCTATCTGTCCATCTTCCTCCCCTAAGATGGATACTTGGTTCTGACCCTTTCCTGGACTCTCAATATGCCTGATTGCTGCCTGCTATTGACCCTTGCCTGGATTCTCAAGACAACTGATCACTACCTGCCTATGACCTTAGCCTAGCCTTGGACCATATCCTTAGTCATCAGTAGAGACCCTTGCCTAAGTATTGTCAACCCCAGCACCCAAAGGCTCAACCCAAGGGGAACATGGGCTGGTAAAGGCAAAGCTCCAGATAGGTATCTGCTTCACCTGGTTCTACCTGGTGGCAGGGAAATCCTGTAGGGCTCTCCTCTGCAGGGAGAGCCAATCTCACCCTATGTCAAGGTCCACAGATACAACACTTAGGCTCCTATCTTTGGATGAAAATAGGTGTCAAATTTAGGGACCTACTTAGGAGCCAAATTTTAGGGGCTCAGGTGGTTTTGAATATTGGCCCCTAAATAAATAAGTAAGTAAATAAATAAATAAATGCATGAGACACATTTATTCATAAAAGATAAGAGCATCAAGATCATCAAAATCCAGCAATCATTATAACCATAAAGCTAAAAATACAAAAGGTGTTGAATTAGCTTGTGAACAGTAATGCCTTGATAATTGACATCTATGTATCAATTATTTAATTAATTGATTTATTTATTTATTTTAACAATTTCTATACCATCTTAACAATTATGTGACCAAAATGGTTTACAAAGTGGTAAAAATAATAGTAATAATAATAAAAATAAAATTGCATAGATTGAGAATTAAATTTACTGAAGGACATGTGCTATGTCATCCCTTTGTGTCTATAATCATACAGTTAGAAATTATTTATTTCAAAGCCTTTTTTGTATGCATGCAATTAAAAATTTCTACCCATGAGTCTCCTTCTATTCGAAGGAAACTATACACTCCTGCTATCACTGATTACATTTATTTATTTTATTTATTTATTTGCATTTCTTATATACCGGCATTCGCGATGGGAGTCGCATCATGCCGGTTTACAATAAACAGGGTGTGACAAAAGGATAAATACTTAAAAACACTTAACATTAACATGTGATAGAATAGGAAGATAGCAGTTACAATAAAACAGGGACATAATGCAACTTGGATTGTAGAGAAGGTGAAAGAGAAATTAACAATGAGCTAAAAAAGAAATAGCCAAGGTAATACAACCTGCCAAATTAGAAAAAGAAAAATACATTAAGGAGTTGTCCAAGGTTGTTGATTACTCTGTCGGAGTTGAGTTGCTTGAATTGAAAGTAAGTTCAGTTGGTATCTGGAAAGGCTTTCATAAATAACCAGGTTTTAAGTCTTTTTCTAAATGTAGGAAGACAGGGTTCCTGTCTCAGTTCTGGTGGGATGGAGTTCCACAAAGTCGGTCCTGCAGTAGAGAAGGCCCTTTCTCTAAGAGTCATATGGTGAAAGGTTTTGGCAGGAGGAACCTGTAGTGAATCTCTGTAGGACTCTCTGATCGGTCTGGTGGAGGTATGTTTTTTAAATGGGATTTGGAGGTTAAGCGGAGAGAGTTGATGGAATGCTTTGTATATGGTGGTAATGGATTTATATAAAATTCTATAGTGCACTGGCAGCCAATGTAAGTCTTTGAGGATCGGAGATATGTGGTCTCTTCTTCTTGTGTTTGTCAAAATTCTGGCCGCCGTGTTCTGAACCATCTGAAGAGGTTTAGTATGGGAAGACGGGAGACCTAATAGAATAGAATTGCAATAATCTAACTTCGAGAAGATTATTGATTGCAAGACTGTTCTGTAATCGTGGAAGTGGAAAAGTGATTTAATTCTTTTTAAGACGTGCAGCTTATGAAAGCAGTCCTTCGTGGTTTGATTAATAAATGATTTTAGATTTAGTCGATTATCAATGATGGCTCCTAGGTCTCTTACTTGTGAAGTTTGAAAGCCGGTTGGTGGATTTGAGGTGAGGTTACTGTTTTCGGGTGAAATTATGAGGAGTTCTGTTCTTGCGGAATTTAAGATTAGATTTAGACTGGAGAGGAGGTTGGGAATACATAGCCTTGCTGCTACCAATATGCCAAATGTAACGTGAGAAATAGGGGAAATTTAGCTTTGTTTTTTTCCCTGGTCCAAATACAATTGAGTTTTGGCATCACAATACCTGCTTTGGGATGTTAACTACTCTATCATAAAGAATAAGGAACATTTGTGGCAACTACCATACCAGGATATGAAAGAAAGGTCTCGCCGAACCAAGGCTATTATAATATCTTTGCTTCCACATGCACTCTGATTCCTTCAATTTATCACATCTATATAGATACTGAATCTTATATCCCCACACAAATGCAGCAACTCCTTGCTCACTTTGACTCCAATGGCATTTATTTCATCACGAACATGTAGGAATTATCTCTCTCTCTTTTTTTAACCTATCTTGTCCTTTCTGAAAAGTGCATATCCCAATATGGTCACTTTCCAGTCTCGATTGTATCTGAACCATCATTACTTAATGACATCACAGCAAGGTCCTCTTCACTATGGTAGCTTCTAGGTCAATGATTTGTTAGATAGTTTATAACTTTTTCACTTGTTTATTATTAGTTCTTTACTTTTTATTCTGTAAACTGACCACCATCGCTTCCACATTCAATTGTATCTTTCCATTATTATACAGTTGAATTTGGGCTTTTTTCTCTTAGGATGGACTAGGCTATTTTTATTCCTCTATCCAGCCAATGCAAACCTAGGAACTAAACAATTCCAGTCAAGTATTAGAAATGACATATGATTCACTTCTGTTTCAGTGTATCTTTCTGGATACTATATTTCTTGCTTACCAATAGGCTTTAGTCACCATCCCCTGAAAAACTTAGTTTAAACAACTCTTCCCCAGATAGGCAAGTTTATAATTAAAACTACTTCTTTTCTTTCTAAGGTGCACCTCATCTTTATTCTGCTATGGGAATTTGTGGTTAATGCAATAAGAATAGTGAGCAATTTGCAGCTAACTCCATGAAAAATAATGGATTGGGCACATACTGGCATTTCCATACTAGCCACAGATAATTTGTGAATGATGATCATTAAAGGTGAGGCAAACAATGTAATTGAATAGTCAGTATGGAATTATGAGAATATTTAGAATAGAGTTGGGAGATCACATGCTACAAGTGAAGTGAAAAGCTGTGTCTCTCCTGGTCTGATTGCCCTAGAATATACATGCTGTCACATGCCCAAATAAGACTGATGACCGACTATGCACTACCATGATCACACTCCTCAATTGAATTTCAAGCAAATGGAGCAGATTTTGAAGATTTTGTGGCAAATGAGTGAGGTACAGTATACGAGTCATAAACCTATGTTTTACCCTGACTAAAATGTTGACATAGATAGGCTGAGGTAGCAATATGTGGAGGTGAAGAAACAGCTTCATAATAATGAAGTGCCATTTTCTATTGTGGCAAGACCTCCCCAGTCCGCCACTAAATTCCCTTGGTGTCCATTCTGGATGGAAAACATACCTGAGCTTTCCACCCCCCTCGACCTCCTCCCACCTAGAAAAGCTGTGATTGGTTGCTCGTTGCTTTTTAACTAGCCATTTTGTGAGATAACTTGTGGCTAGAATTAGTTCAGAACAGACAAAGAGCAGTAAAGATGAATGTGTTTCCCTTCCTGGTGAGGCGTCTCTGCCTCATCAGATTTTTGCTTTTTGAGGGGAATCTTAGAGTTTGAAGGACTCTTAGAGTTTAGTTACAATTAGGACCTCTTTTTGCTGGAACCCCTACGGGACTCCCACACCAGGACTGAAGATTATTCCTCCCTGAATGAGTCAAGCACCTGTGACAGGTTTGGCTGTGTGAGGGGCTTGAAGTCTAGAAGAATCCTGTTTTTGGAAGGGACTGTGTTTAACTCTGCTTCTTTGAAGAAAGTCATCCTCGCTGTCTGGACTCAGAGGGCAGGGGCTGAAGATTCAGTGAGCCTATTCACCCCATGAATGTGGTAAGCACCTGTGACAGCGGAACACCAGCCTGGGAAGATTTTTGACTAGGAAAGCAATTTCTTTTTTGTTGTGATGAGGTGGTTTTGAGCCACCTCACCTCACTGGGAGCCTGGCTGGATCCCTGAACCCCCAGACTCTTCAATCTTTTATTTTTCAGATCAACTGAAGGAATCAAATAAGATCATGGAGGCCCCATCCAGATCTCTGCTTACATGGGACCAGGACCCAGGCCTAAGTGTTTGGATTTGAACTGGAACTGAAGTAGGATGGGTTTTTCTATATTAAACGGGAATTTATGACATAGGAATCCTGGGTAAGCTGCTGGGAGAGCTTTCGCGGCATATTTTACACCACCATGGGAGCTTGACCAGTTTGCTGAAGAAAAGGACACCTACCCAAGATGAGACACCTTATTTGTACTAAAATCAACTATAACTACATACATATTTAAAGATAGATTTTAAGTTGATTTTATCCAATCATAAATTATTATTTAACAACCAGTGCCTGGCCTGCTTATTCTGGAACTAAAAAACAAACAATCCCAGCAATCCTGAACTCAATCTAATCACAAAATAACAACAAGATAGGAGACAGCAAACACCAAGAAGCACTTATCCTGCTTATTCTGTTACAGCAAGTATCTCCTGGGGTTGCCACTGCTACCAACACGAGTCTCCCCCACCCCCAAAAAAAAAAAAAAAAAAAAGAATTCCTCTCTGGGATAGAGAGTTCAGGACCTGGCAGAAGTGTTAGCCAGAAGAACCCAAAGATATACATTAGTTGTGTGACCTGAAAGAAGTTACCACTTCCAAAAAAGGAGTTTCACTATGTTGCACCTCACTAAGGGGGTCATTTACTAAAGGTTTTCTCCCATTCTGTGTCTATGAGAAAAATGCTTAGTAAATGACCGCCTAAGTTGAGGAATGGTTAGGTAAGAAAGTCCAGCAGTATCTTGCTTTCTGTTACTCACTATTAGGTCTTCTTAAGGATTTCACTTTATTGGAGGGAGTGCAGCTGAAGAATGCTTGCTATACATGCTATTTATTTACAAGAACATGATTCATATTCATGAACTGACATTTTTAAACAATTATTTGTCACACTTCAAAATCAATTAGGGATCTATTGATTTCATATTGTCGCCAGATCATGTTCCAATGCACCTGAATATCTGTTGATAAGTTTTCATCCTGGATTCATAACATGGGACCAACAATTACATTGCCATCTGCTTTGATATAAAGACTACATTGGTAAATATGTAGCCTTAACAATCATGGTAATAAGTAATAGGATACATAGTCAAAATTAAAAAAGGGGGAAGGGAGAATTCAAATTCCTCACTTATAAAGAATGTAAAGCACATGAGATAAATGCTTTAAAAAGGTAGAAATTAGCTTAATAGATGCAGCAAAACATGTCCATGCAATTTAATGAAATGGAGAGCAAGAAAGTTGAGGCATCTAGAGCTCATCAACCCACAGTAGCTATGGTGAAAGAGGTTTCATATAATGCTGAGGTGCCCATTGTTTCTCTAAATATGCTTCATCAGGGCATATTTATAACACAGATAAATTTAAAGTAACTCAAATTTATTGAAAAATCCTTAGTAAGTCAGGCAAAATGTACTTGAAAAAGGGACTGGAGGGTGGGAGTGTTGAGATGGGGGGAGGGTTAGGAGGTACAGACAGACTCACTGGGGATAAATTTATGCTGAACAAGGAAGTGGATGGGTAAGGGAGAGGCTGGCTCCGATCCTTCAAAATTTGATTTGTATTCAATTCTTTGAGGGATAATTGAGGGAGTTGGGGACTTGGCCTGTTAGACCACATTTTTTTCATTTAGTAGGCGTGAGGTTGGGTTTGGAATGGCACCACCTAGTCCATGATACACAATTATTATTTTTTATTACTTATTTTCCACTTAACTGGCTACATTCTTTTTAATATAGCCAGTTAAATGTAAAGTTATCCAGCCACATGAGGCTAACTTTAAACCGAACCAGCGATATTCAAAAGATAGTTAAATTTTAAAAGCAGCTGGATAATTTTAATCGAGGATATTCAGTGAGACATTTATCACACTGAATATCTGACATAATTTAGCTGGCTACCTTTAGCGGAATAAGTTATCAATTGGAGATTGTTTTAAATGTAGTCTTCTATTTGATCATATAATCTTGACCAAAGAAAGATACTTTTTCCATCAGAGAAGGTCATAGGGATGTGCCGCAGGGACGGATTCATCTGATTCGGTATTCGTATTCGTCGGGACCCAAATCCGTTGCATCCGTTTTTGGGGGACCCTGATTCGTCCATTAGTTGGTTACAAGATGGCGCCGGCCATCCATTGCACTGTGCAATGGATGGCCGGCACCATCTTGTGCTCCTACCATGTGACAGGGGCCAACCAATGGCACCGGTAACCCCTGTGACAAGGTAAGGGCAAAGGCTATCGGCGCCATTTTGAATACCGGAAGCCGACGGCCCAAGTGCAGGAGATCGCTCCAGGACCTCCGCTGGACCACCAGGGACTTTTGGCAAGTCTTGGGGGGTGGGGGTCAGGAGGGTGGGGATTTTATTAGTTAATGATACATTGCATTCGTGGGGGTTCGCCATACGTTACGGAATCCCACAAATGTAATGAATAGGGACCTATCTGTTGAGGATTGTGCATAAGTTCAAAACGAATGCACATCCCTAGAAGGTCATTCTCTCTAATCATTTGTACAGCTTACAAAGAGATAAGTAAGGAGTAGTAAGGGAGGAAGGGGACACTCACCCATGCACATAACCAGCCAGATCAGCTGACTCAACCTTAGGGATCTTTGGGTAAGTGCCAGAATTCCCTTCCATACCTCTCACAAAGCCTGCTTTTCATTCCACTATTGTTTTTGTCTTTTGTCCTTCTTTTGGAGTGTTCTTTCCACTACTGATGGTGTACTTTGCTCCTCTTTTAATGCTTTGCGGTCTTCATTCCACTGCTTTTGGTGTCCTTGCTCCTCTGTGGTGTTCATGTCAATGATTGATTTATTTTTTTAACTTTTATATTCCACCTTTCAGCCACTTCAAAGTAGATTACATTCCGGTACTGTAGGTATTAGGCGATGATGGCCCCATCACAGAGCTTTGATATGTAGATGGTGCTCATATTGTTGTATTGCTCTGTATCTATAATTTGTGTGTTTGACTGCCAGTGATCCTACTGCATCTAGGCTATCTTGGTGTCCATGGGTAATGGGTGTTCATATTAGTGAAGAAGTGGTACTCATGATAGTGCTCCTTTGCTGACTTTTCAGTGCTTTCAAGGTTTGATACTACACTTCATCCTGGTTTAGCATCTCTCTTCATTTTTTGGGGTGTTGATAATACTACTGTGTGCTTTTTGTCTATCAAACATGATTGTCTGCTCTGTTTGGGAGTTTGTGTATTATTATAAGACTAAACCCTCCTGGCTTTCTACATCCCCTCACTGTAAGCCTTGAGGTGTTAATGCCACTCTTCTTGCTGCATTGATTTGCACTTATAGGGGGCGATGCCATACAGTGCGCTCAGCCAAGCGCATTGTATAACCCGCAGTTGGACATGGGTGTTGTGTCCGTCGGTGCCCGATGCCCTCTCTCTGCCCTCCTCACCTCCTTGGCGCCTCCCTCTTCGTCCGCGGGAAGAATGGCTGCCACGGCATCTTCTTGCCAAGGTCCTCCGGCGTCCCAGGATCGGCTCCACACTGCAAACCGCCATGTTCCTGAGAGGCCTAGGGGCGCGTGCGGCACGGCTCCGACAGAAGTACAGGCAATGACGCGAACCTCGTGGGCGTCCCCCGAAGGTGACGTCACCCACAATGGATATTTAAGGTCTCAGTATTTGCTAACACATTGACTTAGCAAGGATAAGGATTTGTTCTATCTGAGCTATTCTGCCTCCTTGGACTTACCAGGGGTACCCACTCCTCGGGGGCCTCGCTCTCTTCTTGTTTTTCAGGTCAGTCTGGAACCGGTACTTGCTCCTCGAGGGCCTACGTCCCCGGACCTGTTGCTGAATTCCCTTCTGTCTGGAAGTATTTACTGCCAAACTACTTCAGTGAGTTACCATCACTCTCTCAGAGCTTTCCCTGGAACAGGTACTTGCTCCTCGAGGGCCTATACCTTTCAGCTCCTGGGCTTCTGTGAGACAGTGTGTGAGTGTTATCATCTGGTTCGATACATGAACTTTGCATACCCTGCCTACTCACTATATTTCAGTTTCTCTCCAGCTCAGCCTCCAGGGATCACTGTTCCAGTATCAGAGGGACTGCAGCCCAGCCGGGCATTCCAACTCATTACTGCCACCCCTGGTGGTTCAGTATACTGTTTAATAAAAGAACTAGTGTGTGTCTGCCTCCATACTCTAAGCCTGACTGGTGGTTCTTCTCAGGATCTTTCCTTGAGGGCATCGTTATCTGCCACTGGTCCAAGGATCCACCTACAAATACCTACAGACTGCTGTCTCCCAAGCAGTCTGTCAACACCAAAGATAACAGTGGGTTGTATAGGCACTAACTAATCCCCTTATGCAATAAGGTGACCTAGCCATTCAGAGACCACCATTGTATTGGTGGCCTCACGAAAGTGTGCAGGTCCGGTGGAGGATCCCAGTTCTCCACTTCTAAGACAAGGACTGACTCTCCACAAGGGCACACAACTCTCGTCCCACACTGGGGAGTGGCCCCTGGTGCTCTCTCCCTTCGCAGGATAACAGATTGTGAAGGCCATGTGCCTGGTGGGACATCCTTGTCCTGGGTCTTACTTCTAGACTCTTTCTTTGGCCTCAAAAAAAAAAAAATTAGTTTTTCTTCTTTCCCTTCACGACCTGCAGGAGATGCCTGCATCATCGATGTTCCTCTATCTCCAACCTCCTGAAGGACAGGAGGGAACCCCCTTTGGGGGGGGGGTGCTGATGCAATTTCTCCCATGGCCAGAGCCATGGGAGGCCTCTTATCTATTGCGGCAGGAGCTGCGAACACCCTGGTTCCTGTGGTCCAGGCCGCCATCGTGCCGGCGCAGCAGGAGCTGTGCCAGGGTTCTTCACGCAGCGGGAGCCGCCGTGAGATAGCCATTCTCTTCGCGGCCCGGAGGCCACAGTCCCCGGTGTCCTCCACACCAGGGAGCCGCTCTCGTTCCTCCTTGGGCGGCAAGGGAGCCATCTCCCTTGTCAGGGCCTGCACGGCCCAGCTCTGGCTCCTCCGTGCTTCAGCATCTGCAGGGCCACTGCCCAGGGTCCTGCAGACTTCCTCTTCCTGCCTTCTAGGGGCAGGCCTGCATCTCCTCTCCAGAGTTAAAGGGCCAGGAGGGAGTGTTCCCTCTGGCCCCACCTGCAAGCTCCTCCCTGGGTGTTTCCTGCAGAGCCTTATAAAAGGGTTCAGTCCTCATTTCCAACTTGCCTTCCCAAGGAGCAAGTTCCTTCCTGGAACTTGTCCTTCTGAAGCTGGTCTCCTGAGGACTCCTTGTCTCTGCTCCTGCTGGCATCCCTGTATCTTCATGGGATTCCTCTTCATTCCTGGTCTCTTCTCTGGATGTTCCATGTTCCGGTCTCTCCTGATATGTCTAGTGTTCTAGCTTTCCTTGATGTCCCAGCATTCCCAACGTCCTTTGTCTTAGATTCCCTGATGTCTTCGTCCAATGTCCAGATATCCTCAGCTCCGCTCTGACTCATCTCTCGTGATCCTCAACTAGCCCAGCTGGGTTGAATAGAGCGCATAGTGGCCCCGTGGTCCGCGACCACCCCCGCTGTGATGTGTAGGGCGCTGGTGAGTATTTCCATCTGACGACACCAAGGAGTCTTCTTGACCCTCGTCAGATCTGCCTTGTTCCTGATGTTCAATGTCTGCCTTATCCTGATGTCTGAAAGCCTGATGTCTTCCTTCCCTGGGCAGGCCCGTCCTTCAGTGTGGTCCGCAACCAGCCCGGCTGGGCTGTGCCAGGCACCAGAGAGACATTGCTTGCCTGGAGGTTCCGGATTTTTAACTACTTGATTTTAACCTTGCCTTGCCTTGCCATGCCATGCCTTATTGTGCCATATCTTGCCTTGCCTTGCCATGTCCTGCCTTGCCTTGCCTTGCCATTCCTCATCTTCCTCAATGCCTGAGTCTTTATCTTCTTCAAAGCTTGAGTCTTCGTCTTCCTCAATGCCTGAGTCTTCATCTTCCTTATTGCCTGAGTCTTCATCCTTTCCAGATGTCTCCGTCCGCCCATGACCTCTGTCTGGCCTGACGCTTCTTGTTGTTACCCAGCGGCAGGTCCTAAAGGGCTTGGAGTGGTCGGAGGACCTCTCAGAGCCCACCATTGCGTTGGTGGCCTCACGGAAGCATGCAGGTCCGGAGGAGGTCCCCGGTTCTCCAGTTCCCAGACAAGGACCGTCTCTCCGCAAGGGCACACAACTCTCACCCCGCGCTAGGGAGTGCCCCCTGGTGCTCTCTCCCATCGCAGCACAACAACCACAGCACACTGAGCTGATGATTTCAATGTATTATTCACTATGATACCACTATGGGTGGTAACTACAAAAATCTAATCTAACATCTTGTAAGTATAGCATGGGTTATTTCTCCCTATATGATTCACCTTTCACTTGTCCTCCTTAAATTTCATCTGCCATTTGGATGCCCAGTCTTCTAATCTCACAAGGTTCTCCTGCAATTTATCACAATCCACTTGTGATTATCTACTCTGAATAATTTTGTGTCATCTGAAAATTTGATCACTTCATTCATCGTATCCCTTTCTAGATCATTTATAAATATATTAAAAAAACACTGGTCCAAGAACAGGTCCCTGAGGCACTCCACTGTTTACCTTTATCCACTGAGAAAACTGACCATTTAATCTCTCTGTTTCTTGTCTTTTAACCATTTGCAATCCATAAAAGGGCATAACCTACTATCCAATGACTTTTTAGTATTTTAGAAGCCTCTCATGATGGACTTTGTCAAAAACCTTCTGAAAATCAGAATACAGTACATCTACTGGTTCACCTTTATCCACAGGTTTATTAACCCTTATAAAAAATTTAGATTTGTAAGACAAGACATCTCTTGGGGAAATGCATGCTGACTGTGTTCCATTAAACCATGTATATCTATATGTTCTGTGATTTTGTTCTTTAGAATAGTTTCCATAATTTTTCCCAGCACTATAGTCAGGCTCACTGGTCTACAGTTTCCCGGATCATCACTGGATCCTTTTTTAAATATTGGGGTTACATTGGCTACCTTCCAGTCTTCATGTACAATGGATCATTTTAGGAATAAGTTACAAATTATTACTAATAGGTCTGAAATTTCATTTTTTTAGTTCTTTCAGAACCCTGGTATATATACCATCTGGTCCAGGTGATTTGCTATTCTGCAGTTTGTCAATCTGACCTATTACATCTTTCAGGTTCACCGTGATTTGGATCAGTTCTTCCAAATCATCACCCTTGAAAACTGTTTCTGGAATGGATATCTCCCCAACATCTTCATTTGTAAACACAGAAGCAAAGGATTCATTTAGTCTTTCCACAATGGTCTTATTTTCTCTAAGTATCCCTTTAACCCATCGATCATCTAATGGTCCAACCAACTCCCTTGTAGGCTTCCTACTTATGGATATATTTTTAAAAGTTTTTATTATGATTTTTTTCCTCTTTGGCCACTTCTTTTCAACCATAAGTAATGAAACAAAAATTAAACAAATGTGATAAAAAGTGAACAAAACAAAATAATCAAAATAAAACTTTTCCTGTTCACACCTCTATCATTTTCATATACGTACATTAATTAATAGATAATGAATAGAACCCAAATTGTGAGGAACTGCAAAAGGACTTTGCAAGAATAGATGGCTGAATAGAAGATGAAATCAATGTGGAAAAGTACAAAATCCTTCACATAGGGAAAAATAATTCCAACAGGAAAATGGAATAGACTTAGTTTTTGGGTACTTGCCAGGTTCTTATGGCCTGGATTGGCCATTGTTGGAAGCAGGATGCTGGGCTTGATGGACCCTTGGTCTGACCCAGTATGGCATGTTCTTATCATACCTATAAGGGAGCCCGGACCGACGTGCCACGAATGCGCAGTAGAGAGCGGCTGGGTCCGATGGGCTGCGCATGCGGTGAAGAGATAGCTCCAATGGACGTGCTGATTTGACGCCCCAAGGCAGAGCAATCGTCCCTTTGATGCTGGGGAAGGGAGCTGGGACGGCCGGCACATGCACAGGATCGTCCCTCTGACACCAGGGAAGGGGGGAGGGAGATGGGACGGCCGCGCATGCACGGCATCGTCCCTCCGACGCTGGGGAAGGGGGGAGGGAGCTGGGACAGTCATGAGACGCCTCGCGAGATCCCCCTCAGCCGCCGCTGCAGCTCCTGCCACCACCACCGCCGCCGCCGCCTCCGGCCCTTCGTGGTGCTGGGGGAAGAAGGTCAATCAGACCAACAAAGCCTGAGCCCGTCCCTCTGCTGCTGCCGGGGAAGGGGGGAGGGAGTTAGGACAGCTGGAGCACTGCAAATCTCGCCCGTTTTAATGGGCATTAAGGCTAGTCTTCTTATATTCTAACTACAAGTTCAAAATGATGCGTTCTGTATTGGGAGTCACCACTCAGGAAAAGGACCTTTTCAATGTATTGTCCTTGTGGATAATACATTGAAATCCTTGGTTCAATGTGTGGCAGCAGCCTGAAAAGCAGAGAATAACACAGAAAAATACCATATTGCTTCTGTATCGAGCCATAGTGCAACAGCACCTTGATTATTGCATGCAGTTGTGGTGGCCCTAATCTCAAAAAACACATAGCAAAACTTTAAAGGTTGCAGTGAATAGCAAAAAATAATAATAATAAAGGGGCTGGAATAGCTCCCATATGAAGAGAGTCTAGTCAGGTTACAAGCTCTTCAGCCTGGAAAAGAGACAGCTGAGGGGGGACATGATAGAAGTTTATAAAATCAGGAGTGGTGCAGAACAAGTAAATAAAGGATGGTTGTTTACCCTATTAAATAATACTACAATAATAGTCATTCCATGAAAATAAGAACCAGCAGATTTAAAACATTAAAGTAGAAGTAATTTTCCCTCAAAAAGGCCGATACAGTAAAGTCCGCGGGAGAGCGGGCGAATTCCTGGCGCATGCACCAGCCACTCGCCGGTGCGCGTGATTCAGTATTTAAATTAGGCCTGGCGGTAAAAACGGGCAAAAGGAGGTGCTAGGGACACTAGCGCATCCATAGCGCCTCTTTTTAGCCCAGAGCGGCGGCTGTCAACGGGTTTGACAGCTGGCACTCAATTTTGCCGGCGTCGGTTCTCGAGCCCACTGACAGCCACAGGCTCAGAAACCGGACACCGGCAAAATTGAGCATCCGGTTTTCGGCCCGACAGCTGCGGGCCGAATTCAAATTTTTTTTTTTAACTTTTTTTTACTCTTCGGGACCTCCGACTTAATATCGCCATGATATTAAGTCGGAGGGTGCACAGAAAAGCAGTTTTTACTGCTTTTCTGTGCACTTTCCCGGTGCCGGAAGAAATTAGCTCCTACCTTTGGGTAGGCGCTAATTTCTGAAAGTAAAATGTGCGGCTTGGCTGCACATTTTACTTTCTGTATCGCGTGCAAATACCTAATAGGGCCATCAACATGCATTTGCATGTTGAGGGCGCTATTAGGTGCCGCGGGTTGGACACACATTTTCCTCCCCTTACTGAATAAGGGGTAAGGGAAAACGCGCATCCAAGAGAAGGCTAACAGTGTGCTCCGTCGGAGCGCACTGTACTGTATCGGCCTGAAAGTGCAATCAAGCTGTAGAATCTGTTACCAGAGGATATGATCAAGGTGACTAGCATAGCAGGGTTTAAAAGAGGTTTAGGCAAATTCCTGAAGGAAAAGCCCATTAGCCAGAAAGACTATGGAAATCCTGGGAAAAAGTAACAAGACATAGATCTACTTTTTTGGAACTGATGGGTACTTGTAATCCAGACTAGCCACTGTTGCTAGATTTGATGCTAGAATTGATAGGCTTTGGTCTGACTCAGCATGGCATTTCTTATGTTCTTGGTTTACACTTTTTGCTGCATTTTATTTTGTTGACCTCTGTATGTGCAATAATAGTATTTCTTGTCTACAAAATGGGAAAAAAAGAAGTTGCATTCAGTTTTATCCAAAACATTGTTGTTTGTTTATTTGTACAATATTAGGTTATATCTATGTACTCTTTAGTTGTTCCTTAGAATTTAAGATTTGTCTTAATAAGATTAAATTTAAAAATTACTGTGGTTAATCCAAACAAGAACTTGAGTCATATAACACTATAAAAGCACTCTCTTCTTTTCTTTTGAAACTAATTAAACAGTTGGTAATGTTTCCTATTTTCACAAAATGCAGCAAAATAGAAAAGCAGAATCCAAACCTAAGGTGTGCACAGAGAAATTAAGGTGCTTGTTTCATAAGTGTTTTGTATCTAATGAATTAAAAATTGTTTCAAGTGCTCTGTCTCATAGGCTTGTGAGCTTTATGCCCTCTGAGTCCTCCTTAATGCAAGCGGATTGCCGTAGGCAACGTTGAGCTGCAGCAGAAGGTGGTCTTGTTTCATACAGATATAGGATCTGTTGAAATGCACTTGAATTGCTTTTTATGTGCACTGTTATGTAAATTGTAAATGTGCCAGATCGAAAATATATGTATTTGTCATTTCTCATCATGACTCATACTAAATAGCATTTTGATTATTACATGGGAAAAATATTCAGTGTTATATTATGGCTACTACAAACATTGATTAAACTCTCTACTGTTCATGAGGGCTGACAGGGATTCAAAGAAGGAAATGTAAAACTTGAAGCTACAGCAGAATAGTGACATTTCACTCTATAAAGCTGCCAATATTTTAATCCTGCACGTAAATCATTTTCATCAGTTCAATTCCATATCTTAATTTGTACAGCAAGCATAATATTGAATTGCATTATCTTTAATAATTAAGAATGTTTGATCATTTCCCATATATCCTAAAATCTCCAGGCAGTAACAGATTTTGCATTTTCTGTTGCAATGTGTTTGTTTTACTGTTAAACAGATTGAGGCATGTGATGCTGAGATCAGCTTAGCTTTCTATATTCCTTTTTTATAGAGGGCCTTTAGTTTCCCTGTTTAAGTGATGTCTTCGTCAATGATAATGTTGTATTCATTTAGAGTGATGATTGATATGGGAATAGATACAGTGTGATTGAAAGCAACCTTTGTCAATAGGAAGGCCAAATACTCAAACGGTGTATTGGTTTGAATTTGTTCATTATTGGAGACCTTTCATAGTCTTATTGACTTGCTGTCCAAATGTTGTTACTTACCTGATGCTTTTATTGTTTAAATGGTATAGACATTGGTATTGAACATGGCTTTTCTCAATAGTTGGTCTAAAATATACCCATGACTCCATTATCCAGCACAAATGGAAAAACATGAAAAGTCTTATTTTTAATTATAAAAAGTACATTTTACAATAAATAGAAAGTCTATTTCTACCTACAATATTAACTATATTTTTCTATACTGTGCTTTGAATTTGCATATTGTGGATTGTAAAATATGACATAAAGTAAAGGGAAATACTGATTTTTAATAACTCCAGCATTGTCAGTGGCTGAGAAAGAAGTATGAATTTTATGGGAATATTAATAGTGCATGTCCTTTTGTTTTCTCTCAAGCAGGATAACTGGACTATAAATGAGGAGATTTCAAATATGATCTGAACTTTATTGTAAGATTTTTTTAAAAGA
Organism: Rhinatrema bivittatum; assembly: GCF_901001135.1. NCBI lineage: Eukaryota > Metazoa > Chordata > Amphibia > Gymnophiona > Rhinatrematidae > Rhinatrema > Rhinatrema bivittatum. Next base: position 673,923,991 of record NC_042616.1, on the reverse strand, counting down.
CCAGATCAAATTTGAATGTCCTTTTTACTTGAATTTGTATTTATCAAGATCCATTAATGCTTATATTTGGGGTAGAATGCTGAAATTCATGGTAGCACAGGGTTTGTGGATAAACACCCAAGTATGATATTTATTAAAATTAAAATTATTGTGTATTGGGGCTATATGTCTTATCTAATGAGCATCAAGAATAATTATTAAGGAGCTGGTTGAGCAGATGGCAACTATTGGCAGGTTTTCAACTACTGGCAGATCATATTGATGGGTAAGATGCATTTGTGATTGAACTAATACTCTGCAGAAACTGAGTCTGCCCAGAGATAGGTTTGCTGTTAGCTCAGCATAGACACAAAAGGTGCACCAGAAAGCAAGATGAATGAGATAAAGCACTAAGAGATCACTTTAAGATATAACTACTGGGAATTATAGTACCAGGGAGACATGCAGGGGGTAACCAGGCAGAGTGTGAGTTAGAAAACGAGAGGAAACTCATGGAGAAGTCACAAGGATAAGAAGGCCAGGAAAAGACCAGGTAGGGTTGCCAACCGGCTCCAGAATTTCAGGACAGGTTGATCCAGTCCTGGTATAATCCCACTGCATGCTGGGACTTATTCTGATTTACCTATTGCTTTCCCTCAGAAAAACAAGACTATAAGTACCTGCGTGCAGGGGAGTAAACCCAGGACTGGATCAACCTGTCCTGAAAATTTGGATCTGGTTGGCAACCGTGTGGCCAGGAAAGTCAGGCCCAGCAAGCTGCCAGACAAGCAATCAAAGTGAGACTATGCGAACCTGAAGCTACAATTTCCTCTAGGAAAGGGGAAGACTGTAAAGTCTGTTGCTAGGAGTTTAGCAGTGTATTAGGGTATAGCAAGGAAAGATGTTGACCAAACTGTATGTAGACACCTGTTGTATTTGATTAGTTTGTCTTGATGCTACTAGGAATGGAACTCTGATGCTTGCTGTGAAGTGGCAGATCCAGCAAAGGAATAAATATAAGTGCAAAAGATCATAAGAAATGCCATTCTGGATCAGACCAAGGTCAATCAAGCTCAGCATAATGTCTCTGACAGTGGCCAGTCCAGTTCACAAGTATCCATCTGATTCCTAATAGTTGGATCCCCAATAGTTGATCTATTTCTTTTATCACATTCCCAGCGATAAGACACGTTGCCTGCAAGTGATATAATCATGCAGTTGTTTTGGACATTCCAGCAGACAGAAAGGCAAGATGAGGCAAGTTTCCCCCTCTCCAAAAATGGCTTGCATCCCTCTTGCCTCCACAATGTTACAGACTTGTGCCATGACCACCTTTTCCATTCCTGCTAGCTTGTAGGGGTGTGCATTCGGATTGACCGCATTAGTAAAACGCAACTCATATTTTTTTTTTACTTAAAAAATTGATTCGACATAAACGATCGGATTTCCCACATATCGAACATAGATATGTTCGATATGTGGGAAATCGCGATTGTTGAGCCAAAATAAAAATATAAACCCCCTCACCCTCCTTAATCCCCCCCCCCCCCGACTTACCACAACTCCCTGGTGATGGAGCGAGGAGTGAGGACGCCATTTCTGCAATCCTTGGCGAGAAGCATGTGACGTCGGCGGCACGTCGAGTGACGCCGGCGTCACGTGATTCCCGGCTCGTTCGCGCCGGATGGCTCGTTCGGCCCAAAAAGAACTTTTGGCCAGCTTGGGGGGGCCTCCTGACCCCCCCAAGCTGGCCAAAAGTTCTTTTTGGGCCGAACGAGCCGTCCGGCGCGAACGAGCCGGGAATCACGTGGCGCCGCGTCACTCAGACGCGACGTCACGTGATTCCCGGCAAGTTCGCGCCGGACGGCTCGTTCGGCGCGAACAAGCCGGGAATCACGTGACACCGACGTCACGTGATTCCCGGCAAGTTCGCGCCGGACGGCTCGTTCGGCCCAAAAATAACTTTTGGCCAGCTTGAGGGGGTCAGGAGGCCCCCCCAAGCTGGCCAAAAGTTCTTTTTGGGCCGAACGAGCCGTCCGGCGCGAACTTGCCGGGAATCACGTGACGTCGCGTCTGAGTGACGCGGCGCCACGTGATTCCCGGCTCGTTCGCGCCGGACGGCTCGTTCGGCCCAAAAAGAACTTTTGGCCAGCTTGGGGGGGCCTCCTGACCCCCTCAAGCTGGCCAAAAGTTCTTTTTGGGCCGAACGAGCCGTCCGGCGCGAACGAGCCGGGAATCACGTGACGCTGCGTCACTCGACGTGCCACCGACGTCACATGCTTCTCGCCAAGGATTGCAGAAATGACGTCCTCACTCCTCGCTCGATCACCAGGGAGTTGTGGTAAGTCTGGGGGGGGGATTAAGGAGGGTGAGGGGGTTTAATTTTTTTTTTTGCACATATGTACATATACCCAACTCATTGGATTTTTTTTATGTCCATATTGGCCGCAAGTGGGACCCCCTTTCGGACATAAAAAATATGAACATAAAATTTTGCTCTGCACATCCCTACTAGCTTGGGGCAATCCACATTTCTGCTCAAAGCAATGGAATGAAAAAAAAAAAAGACATTTTCCAAGTAGATCAATAGCATCACTTGCCTTGACCTCCCAATACATTGGAACTCTTCCTCCTCCCACCCCCCTAGCTAGGCAAGAGGAACACTGCAGTGCTTTATCAGATGTCATATTCTGTTGCCAGATGGGACCAGTCTTATGAAATGAGCAATTTGTCAGCAGAAGACTATATCTGATTAAGTGTGCTCCTCCTGCTAGCTTGGGATTTAGGAAGAATCAGGAGAAGGGCTAGTGTTGCAACTGGGTTACTTTGAAAATATTGCAAGATTTTTTTTTTTAAATCACATTTTCTTCATTGATCCCTGATGTCTGCTGAAGAAAAGAGCAGAATATTCTAGGGAACAGCTGTGCTTTTCCCAAGCGGAATAAACATTTTCAGTATTTGGGGGGAGAGGGAAAAGGAGGGAAGAAAGGGGGTAGTATCTGGAGAGAGCAGGGAGATGAGGGCAAGAGTGTCAGGGAGGATGAAGAAAAGGGGGATAGAGTGACTGGAGGTTAGGAGGAGGGAAAAAGGGAATGTGTACTGGGAAAGAAGGAAAAGGGGAGATATGCTTGGAAGGAGGGATAGGACAAAGTGCGAGAAAGTGCCAGGAGGAAGGATGGAGAGAACTAGGGACATGTGGAGAACAGTCTTTCATTTTGGTTCATTAATTTGTTAAATTTGCTTCCACAATTTGTTTTGTTTATTTCAAATGAAAGCAAATGTATTTGTTTATTCATTTCTTTTGTTCATTCATTTTTCATTAAAGTGAATTCAGAAAGTAATGAATCCCCTTTGGCACTCAGGTTTGGGTTGGCTATTCAAGTTTAGTGACATTTGCAAGAAGACATCAACAGCAGAAGGAAAAGCACTTAAAGGCACCAATACTGGCATAAAGTGGCACTGAGTAGCATAAATAGCTCACGACATCATGACAGGGCAAAGTAGCCCAAACAGAAGCATCAACCAACACCCCCAAAGCACTGTGACAGAAGCAAAGCAGCACCAAGACTGGCAAGAAAAGCCCAAGGCTCCAAAAGAGTGGCATAGGGTACCAACAGCAGTAGCATGAAGACTTCAATGTGCCAAGCAAGGTGCAAAGCAGCACCATCAGTGGCATGAATATTTTTATTTCAGCAGGCATTCACGTAGCAGTTATTTACTGCTGCTGAGTTGAGTTTTACTCATGAATATGTTGGTTTTTTTTATGCTGATGTGGTGTGTTATGTTTTATTTTTTTGGATTGTGTATGTTTTAGCCTCAAGGCAACCTATAAATGCTTGAAATAAATATATAAATAAACAGATTAATGCACCATGAGAGAAAGAACTAAAAAGCAGCAAATAGGAAATACGCTAAGACACCAATAGAGTGCCAATGCAGCATGAACAGTGGCATGAAGACCCCCAAAGAGGGCAAAGCATCCACCCACAGTGGCAAGAATACTCCAAGGCTCCAAATGAGAAGCAAAGGTCACCAATAAGATTATTACAGAGACACCAAGGCAACAAAAGAAAGACAAATGGTACCAACAGCACTGGCATAAAAAAACCCAAGGCACCAGGAGAGGGATGTGGGGGCATTCTAGCTGTGACATGTTTGAATTGATTGATCCAGCTGATCTGCCTGGATAGGTGGGAGGATGGATATCCCCTTCGTCCCTCATTGCTCCATACTCGTCCCTCCAGAGCTAGGTGCTTGGTCAAAAAGGAAACCTTCTTTAAAAGCAGAAGTACCTTTCTCTGGCCAGGTTTACATGAATTGTGTTTCCTTGCTAGAAACTCCAAATTAGCATGAGAGGGGAAAATCATCACAAACAGTGACAAGAAGCCAGAGAAATGTTTGGAGAAGGTCTGTGGAAGTCATGATATGCAAATTATATCTCAGACATGTATATATAGGGAAAATGACTAATCAAACCATCTAGAAGACTGGCAATGGTAAACTTGCTAAACTTAGGAGAAGAAAGTCATGTGGGAATCTCTGCAGCAGGTCTCTAATGAACTTGTTGTCATTTCCCAATGGCATCACTTGGGAAATTAGCTGGAGAGTTAGGTTTGAAGATTGACTTTCCATTTTCTGTGTCTAAGGTGAGTTAATAATACCCTGATGCATCAAGACAGCCAAGGACCATAATTTGGTGGTATAATCCATAGAAGGCTAAATTTGAAAACAGGTCTGAAGGAAAAGTGCAAGAGGTCACAGAACCATTAACGGTAATGGCTAGCTCGCAGCGGCTCCCGGCACATGAAGAACCCTGGCATGGCTCCTGGCAAGATGGCAGCCACCGGCCGTGGAGGCGAACCCGGGCCCGAACCTCAGGAACCAGGGCATTCGTGGCTCCTGCTGCAATAGGTAAGAGGCCTCCCGTGGCTCTGGCCACAGGAGGAATCACAACTGTGGTGGTCAAAAAACAAATAGAATGTTAAAAATAATTTGGAAGGGAATGGTGAATAAAATGGAGGATGTCATAATGCCTCTGTAGTGCTCCTTGGTGAGACCACATCTTGAATACTGCATGCAATTCTTATTGCCGCCTCTCAAAAAAGATATAATTGCACTGGAGAAGGTACAGAGAAGGGCAACCAAAATAATAAAGCTTGGAGAAGAGATGGCTGTTGCGGAGGTGGACCCTTGGCCCAAGGTGGTGTTGGCGCTACCTATGGAGAAAAAGCCCCCACGGGTCCCCACCATCAGAAGGTGAGGCCAAACGGGAAGTGGAGGCCAACTGGGGCTTCACCAATACCAGCCCTCGTTCCCCGCAGGTGGAGCCCTTGGGTGCCGGGGCCAGCTGGACTTATGTGGGCCTCTGCGTGGTTGATCCAGGCCCAAGGCGGGGTGGCAGGAAGCAGCGGAGAGGCAGGATTCAAGGTTGAACTGACTGGGACAGAGGCAAGTCCAGACTGCAAGTCAGGCAGAGCTGAAGATGAGGCTGGGTTCCAAAGTCCGGACAGACTGAAGCAGGAAGGTTAAGTCCGAACTGTAAGTTAGGCAAAAGCCTAAGACAGGGCCATGTACAAGCAAGGATCAGGACAGTCGACTGATGACAAAGTCAGGTTCAAGCAGAAGTCAGAGCAGGCGGCTGGAGACAAGGTCAGGTTCAAGCAGAAGTCAGGGCAAGCGACTAGAGACAAAGTCAGGTCTGAGCAAGGGTCTAAGCCAGGGAGATCTGTCCGAAGGGTAGAAGGAGCAGGAAGCTGGAACAGGTACTGGAATGCTGGAACAGGTACTGGAACAAGGAACAGGTGCAGAATGCTGGAACAGGTACTGGAACAAGGAATAGGTACTAGAACACTGGAATAGGAACTGGAACAAACAGCAACAAAGCACACAACAGGAAGCATGGAGACCTGCTGCCAAGGCGAAGTCTGTGGCAAGGACTGCCTTATATATAGATGCTGAGTGATGTCATCATCCGGGGGTGCGGGAGGCTTTCCCGCCACGGTCCCTTTAAAGCCAGGGAAGGCGCATGCGCACATAACGTGGACAGGCCGGAAACTAAGAGGTGGCGGTTCTCTCCGTGTCGCACATGGGGAGGCCCAGCCGGGACCGGAGGATACCGCAACAACACAGGAGGGGCCTGGGAGCACAGAGAGTACAAGCATCTATGCAGATGCCTATCACTGCCAGACAAGATGGGCCAGGTCAGGGACCTGAGGAGTGAGTGAAGCCGGCCACGGGCCTGCCGTGACCGAGAAACGCAACAGCTGAGGGGAAATAGGAAATCATGAGAGAATTAGAATGGGTAAATGTGAATCGGTTATTTACTCTTTCAGATAATAGGACTATAGGACACATCTAAAACTAATCAGAGAAAACTCTTTTTAATTCAAAGCACAATTAAGCTCTGTTGCCAGAGGATGTGGTTAATGCAGCTAGTGTAGCTGTGCATAAAAAAGGTTTAGATAATTTCCTGGAGGAGAAGTTAATAAACTGATATTAATCAAGTTGACTTATGGTAGAGTCACTGGTATTACTGGCATTAGAAGCATGGGATCTATTTAATGTTTGGGTACTTGCCAGGTACTTGTAATTTGGATTGACCACTGTTGGAAACAGGATGCTGGACTTCATGGATCCTCAGTCTGACCCAGTATGGCAACTTCTTATGTTCTTAGGTTCTTACATGCATAAAATCAATTTTATGTGTTCAAGTACCATTTTATGAGCATAGAAAATTTCATTCATAAAGTAACACAATGAATACACATCTTTAATAATAGGGTATAATGATTTGTTGGCATTTATCATGAAAAGTGGTGTGATGAAAGAAGTAAGTATAGTGAATATCATCTAGGTCTGGGAAGACATTGTATTTCTTGCAAGAGCAATACTAGGTACAATAAGTATCACATCTTATTCTTCACACACCCAATACCAAAACTATCATTTCTTGACACATACTTTCTTATAAAGTTTAATTCAGGTCTCTATGGATAAAATTTGTCAGTGTTATGAATGTGGAGTGGTGGGTGGAGGTAGATCTGGACATATGTTGTGGAGGATTTGATTGTTCAAAGTTTCATAATGCCATTGTTGATTGTTGTCTCCAATCCATTGTCTTTCTCTTCTGATACCTATCCCTCTGGTCTTTGGTATCTGTGGCAGTGAAACTGAGTGTGATTTGTACTAACTTAGTTTGTGTTAGAGTGTATTGGTGTCTCAGTGGTGAAGACAGAGAATGAAAGTAGTGATCAGAGAGAGTGTAGTAGAGTGGGAGAGGGAAAAAGAGTGTGAGAGAAGTGAGAGAGAAAAGAACAGCAAATATGGGAGAATAGAAAATAAGGCAAGTAGGGAGGGATCCTATTGCACCTTTAGTGGTCAGATGCTATCTAGTATGTAGACTTACAGCTTTGCACTTCGGCTGAGATGCTCTGGCTATCCGCTCCTCGGAGGGCCTTCTGCCTTGGACTGCTGTCTGTTCCCATTCCCTGGGACCTCTCCTGGAACTACCACTCTGTGAGTACCTTGACTCCACGGACCACTATATACCAGCCTCATTGTGGGATCCTCTCTGGTGTACCCCATGCCTTGGGCCACTAGCGTGTCATCTCTAAGTGAGGAACCACTCTGGTGTACCTTGTGCTGCAGGCCATTACTTTGTTACTTTTCCTGCACCTCCCGATCTGCGGGCTCTGCCTTTCTACCTCTCTAATAAAGACTCTATTTCAGAGCTATGTCTGACATCCACTGAGACCGCACCTCCCGACAGTGAGGCTCACTGTGGGTGGTACCATCTCTCACCTCGACCCAGGGCCCACACACCTACGTCATAACAGATTGCTAACTCCATGGACCTGGCACAGGTCTCAGTGATGCAGGCCATCCCTGGCCTGACCCAGCGAATTTCAGAGCAGCAAAAATTTTTAGAGACATTGGCTAACGTCATTAAGCAATTAAGCACTCGGCTGGACTCTGCCTTGATGCCTGCCAAGTCAAGTTCTGCTTCACATGCATTGCCTTTCCGGCCTTCTGTGTCCTTGCCGGCACCCCCTCGCTTTGCAGGTGACCCCTTGTCATGTAGGGGCTTTTTGAACCACTGCAGCATTCACTTTTCTTTGCAACCTGCATATTTTCCCGACGTAGTGTCCAAAACTACGTACATCTTATCCCTCCTGGACGGAAAAGCCTTGGCCTGTGCATCACCCCTTTGGGAGTGAATGGATCCAATTCTCAATGACTTTACAGGCTTCCTTGCCCTATTTCACTATGTATTTGATTACCCCAGTCGCAAGACCATCGTTGGATCCGCACTCCTGCATCTACAACAAGGTGCCAGATCACTGACTGAATATGTCATTGAGTTTAGGACTCTCCTCAGAATTACACTGGGATCTGGGCTGCCTGCGTGCCATATTCCTGGAAGGTCTAAGTTCATGCATCAAAGATGAATTAGCAGCACGTGAGCTTCCTGAGGCCTTGGACTCCCATATCGACCTGGCCGGTCGCACTGCTCATCGTCTACGTGAGCGATCACACGAGGCTAGGGGCTCCACGCATTCATCCAACATCTACCACTCAGACTGCTCCTGCACCCAGTATCGAGGAGGAGGAACCAATGCAAATGGGTCACAGTCATCTATCAGCTAAGGAGAGGCGTCATCGGCAAAGATCAGGTCTTCGCATGTATTGTGGCCAGCCTGGTCATGCGGTACCCTCCTGTCCACTCTGTCTGGGAAACTTCTAGGCCTAGGATCCACCGTAGGACTCCTCCTAGGCCTGACTGTGCCATCTCCTCCGCTGATACTACCTGTCTCCATTAACTCGGACACCTTAGAATTCCACACCCTAGTTCTGGTGGACTCCGGGGCCGGTGAGAACTTTATACTCAGACAACTTGTGGAACACCTACGAATCCCCACCGTCTGGACACCTACGCCATTGCTACTGTCTTCAATTCATGGCAAGCCATTACCAGGTGAAGTTACCTACTCCACCACGCCAGTCCAACTTCGCACTGGGTCACTGCACACGGAGACCATTTCCTTTTTGGTCTTAAATAAGGCTATACATCCTGTGGTGCTTAGACTGCTATGGTTACAAATGCACACACCATAATTTGATTAGAGCACCTTTCAACTGTCCCAATGTGGCAAGTCCTTCCATGGAAAGTGTTTAGAGGTCGTGACTCCTATGCCTTGCCTGACCACAACCACATCCCTTCCAGGTCTTCCTCTGCAGTACTACTCTTTTCAAGACGTATTCTCCAAGAAAGCTGCGGACACTCTACCACCTCACTACTCATTTGATTGCACCATAAACTTGTTACCCAACATTGAACCTCCCAGAGGAAGGGTGTACCCACTTTCTCTGATGGAAACCAAGGCCATGTCTGAATATATTCAAGAGAATTTGGTGAAAGGCTTCATCTGGTCTTCTAAGTCTCCTGCTGGAGCCGGGTTCTTTTTTGTGGGAAAGGATGGTTCCTTTCGGCTGTGCATAGATTACAGTGGCTTGAATGAGATCACCCTGAAGGACCGCTACCCATTGCCCTTAATCTCTGAACTTTTGATAGGCTCCAAAGGGCCAAATATTCACTAAATTGGACCTCAGAGGAGTATATAACTTGGTAAGGATACGCCGGGGCGATGAATGGAAAACCACACTAACACCCACGATGGCCATTTTGAATATTTAGTTATGCAGATTGGCCTCTGCAACACCCCAGCAGTATTTCAAAATATCATGAATGAAATATTCAGGGATCTGCTTTACAGCTGTATAGTGGTATACCTGGATGACATTCTGGTTTTCTCGCAAGACCTCACCTCTTTCTTTGCTACGTTGTCCTCATTGGGGAGAGTGGCGGCCTCTGCCAGCTACCGCCGACCTTCCTGGCGTTACCGAAACAGTGTTGGTGTTGGTGCTGCCGACTGCCATCTTGCCTTCGGGTTCACTTAGGCGCGCCCACAGGCCAGTCTTAAGCACGTCATGGTGGGAACATCGGGGGCGTCCACTCTAGATGGCATCTTCACTCTGCTATACTTAAGCTGGCTGGCCCTGCTTATTGACGAGTTAGCAAGGAGTTCCCTCATTGCTGAATCCGCTTCACTCTTACGAACTTCCTGTTCCAGTTTTGCACTTCAGCGTGAGACGCTATGGGTACCTGCTCCTCGGGGGCCCTTCCTCATCTCTGGCTATCTGCTCCTCGGGGGGCCTTCTGCCTTGGACTTCTGTCTGTTCCTGTTCCCCGGGACCTCTCCTGGAACTACCACTCTGTGAGTACCTTTACTCCACGGACCACTACTATACCAGCCTTATTGTGGGACCCTCTCTGATGTACCCTGTGCTTCGGGCCACTACCGTGCCATCTCTAAGTAAGGAACCACTCCAGTGTACCCTGTGCTTCAGGCCATTACTGCATCATCTCTACAGGATCCTCACCCGTGTTCCCGTACCTCGGGCCACTACCATACTGTCTCTGAATGAGGAATCCCTTGGGGTACCCTGCGCTGCAGGCCTCTACCGCATCACCACTATGGAGAGACTTCTTCGACGTACGCCACTCTGTGGGCCACTACTGGATCTCCACGTCTGAGGTATTCCCTCTGGGTATACCCCTCTGCTCAGACATTGTTACTTTTCCTGCACCTCCTGATCCACAGGCTGTGCCTTTCTACCTCTCTAATAAAGACTCTATTCCACAGCTGTGTCTGACATCCACTGAGACCGCGCCTCCTGACGGTGAACTCACAGGGCTCCTCCCTGTGGGTGGTACCATCTCTCACCTCAGCCCAGGACCCACATACCTACAAGCATAACAATGTTTTATGATTGTAAACATCAGGTGAAGAACAAAGTACCCAATATTCAACAATATGTTATCTGGACTAGAAATGGGTCACTGGCTTCAATTTATCTGATTGTAGAAGAGGTATATCCTAGAATTGTGTTGCAGTTGAGTTCAAGGAAATGACTAGAGAGGAGTATTCTGTTACTGAGAAGCTGACAAATCTTACAATAGAGGAAGATGAGGAGAAAAATGACATGTGACTGAAGCTGCAAGTTTAGCAGATGTTCCAGAAAACTCTGAATGTCCAGCAACCCTTGAAGAAAATAGAGAGGGAGAGTGAACTGGCCTTCTCTGTCTTGGACTTAATGGAGGATAAGGAGGAGGTGGATCAAGAGTAGGAGAAGGAACCTGCAACAAAGGAAGAAAAGATGGAGGAAGATCAGACAATGCAGTTGAATCAGCAGCAACTTCAGGAACTTTCAACTGAATAGCCAGAAATCCAACAGATGAAGAAATCCTCCCAGATACCAAGAACCATGCTTGTCCTCTCAACCTTAAAGACTTCATTTGTCTCTTGTGATCCTATTTCTACTCTGATTTTCTTCTTTTTCCTGCTAGGGCTAAGCACTAGAGATGTGAATTGGAACTGGAATCAGTTCGGATTCCGGTTCCGATTCACATGTGGGTTTTTTTCAATCGGGCCCGATCGCAGATTTGTTTATCGGCTGCGCCCGAGCCGATAAAAAACCCACCCCGACCCTTTAAAAGTAACCCCTTAGCTTCCCCCACCCTCCCGACCCCCCCCCAAAAAACTTTTTACAGGTACCTGGTGGTCCAGTGGGGGTCCCGGGAGTGATCTCCCACAATCTCCCGCTCCGGGCGGTCCTCCTGCTCCCGGGCCGTCGGCTGCCACTAATCAAAATGGCGCTGATGGCCCTTTGTCCTTACCATGTGACAGGGTATCCGTGCCATTGGCCGGATCCTGTGACATGGTAGGAGCACAAGATGGCGTCAATGGCCATGTGACAGGGGCTGACCAATGGCACCGGTAGCCCCTGTGACATAGTAGGTCAAAGGCTATCAGCGCCATTTTGATCGAGGCAGGCCAGACAGCCTGACGGCACGGAGGGAGAAATCCCTTACGGGACCCCGCTGGACCACCAGGGATATTAGTAAGTCTTGGGGAGGGAGCGGGATGGTGGAGGGGGGGTTGTATTACAATAAATTTTATGCTTGGGGTTGTTTTTTATTTAAAAAATAAAATGTGCCCCTCCCCCCCTACAAACCCGAAAAACTAATTTTCCTCGTAGTTCGGGGAAAATCAGTTTCAGGGATCCGGGCCCCCGACCCATGACGAATTAGGCAATTTCGTTGAAATTGCCTAATTCGTGATAAACGGACCACAACTCTATGCGGAACCTCCTGATGTCACCAAGGAGAGAAGGGCTCCCTCTGCCGAGGTCCCTGAGACTACAACTCACCACTGCCACTTGGTGGCTATCTTCAGCTGTATAAATAAAGAGTTATATCCCGGTGTTTAGTGTATAAGAGTCTAGCCCAGTGCTGAGGCTCCTCACGGGGCTCCTCCTCATGGGCGTGGTCATCTCCACAGCACCCAAGGATCCACTAAAACACAAGTGATAACAACAGATTGCCAACTCCATGGATCCGCCTCAGCTCACGGCGTTGCAGGCCATTCCAAGCCTGGCCCAGCGGATCGCTGAACAGCAGACTGCGCTGGAGGGCAGACTGCTGCATTTAATTTGCTACACCAACAGATGAATTCGCCTCCCACATCAGGTAAGAGGCTAAAACCGTCAGAGGTGACGGTCAAGACGACTGTACCTCTAGCAGCTCCTACCCGCTTTTCGGGAGAAGTATAGAGATGTAGATACTTCATTGTCCAATGCTGCATGCAGTTTGCGTTACAACCTGGATAGTTCCCCACAGCTTATGCAAAGACTACATATATCTTTTCATGCCTAGATGGACGAGCCCTGTCCTGGGCATCTTTGCTGTGGGAATGCGAGGACCCGATCTTTCACAACATTGAAGGATTCCTTGAACTGTTTAAATCAGTTTTTGATGACCCTGCCCAATATTTTGTTGCAGGATCTTCCTTGGTTCACCTAAAGCAAGGGAGCAAGACCCTAGCTGACTTCGCTATTGAATTCAAGACACTGGCATTTGAATTATCCTGGGACCCAAGATGCCTGAAGACGCTGTTCTTTGAAGGACTGAACACTCGCCTGAAGGATGAACTCTCAGCCAGAGAGATGCCTGAAACCTTGGCTGAACTGGTGAAACTGGCAACTAGAATTGATTGCTGGCTTTGAGATAAAGTTCAAGAAACCAAGATTTCCAGGAGACCCTTTCTGAGTGAAGTCCGAGTCAAGACTGCATCCAAGGCTGCCTCTACGGCCCCAGCCATTGGCGAAGAGGAACTGATGCAATTAGGCCGCAGCCACCTGATGTCAAAGGAGAGAAGAACGCGGAAGAAATTAGGGCTGTGTATGTACTGTAGACAAGATGTCAGGAAAACAAAGGAAATAAATGCCTTGGTTCTTTTTCAAATATTTATTTCTCCAAAATTTACCAATTTCATGTATTCTAATAAATGGTCTCTCTTTATTAATGGTGGTAAATAAAGGTGCTGAAGTGTCAATATCAGGATCAGTACTACGCTGCACACGTTTCACATTCCTATCTGTGTTAGGGTTATCCTATTGTCTCTTTTCAATCCTCTCATCTTTATTAAATGTTCTAGTATTGACATTGTTAACATAGTCATGTTTGTTATAAGTCTGTTTTTTGGAGTACTGCCAAGAGTAAACTCGATTGTTCTTATAGTCTGCTTCGTCATGCTTAAATTTTTCATATTTCGTTGTTTTCAATTCTTTAGTTAAGCTTTCAACATTGTTTTTATAGTCTTCGTGAATGATGTCGAAGCATACATTGTGTTTTTTCAAATAATCCAAATGGTCGTCTAATTCACTTTTAAGTTTTTCTTCTCTTTTTTTGGAAGTCTTAATAATCAATATCATCAAGTCCAAAGAACATTTATTGAGAATAGCTTCCCAGCAGTTCATAAATGTTGAATCATCTCAGAACATGCTGGGGGGTTTATTGACCCACAGCCCTCTAGGTATGCGTTTAAATCGGCAATAGTCTAGGAGTGTTGATGCGTGTAGGGAACTTCTTATTAGACTCTTGCTGATGCTTATTGTTTGCTCCCATTTCTTTATAAAATCATCAAAAACTTCATCATTTTTTAAGAAAGGCTCAGAAGGAAGAGGTTCATTCAGTTCACCATCTTTCCACGGTGAAAAAGACATGGTCCCCAAAAGGGATGGTCCCAAAAAGCAAAGAGGTAAGTGATCTATAATGGCCATCAGGAAAACAAAGGAAATAGATGCCTTGGTCCTTTTTCAAATATTTATTAGAGACGTATTTTTTTTAAAAAATGCCCGACTCAGGCCGAGTTTCGCAGCTCAACAGCCACTGCCTCAAGGGCTATAAATAAATCATACAATAAATATAATAAGTAAATTGAAAACTTTCAGCTATCATACAGATAACTTGTGAAACTCGATTAAAATTGTGAAATGGTGACATCTATAGTTTGACAGAAGATGTAACATAAAGAATACTGTTGATGTGTTACTTATACAGAGAATTTTCCTTGTCAATATATAATGACCAATGTTATTATCCCTCTTTACCTTAGACAATCATGAATCTCGAGTAAATTTAGAATGATGTGGAAACATCAAGGAACAAATTTCTGTAAGTTGGCAATGCAAAGCAACTACAAAAAATGCACAAGTCATTAATGAACAATAAGTAATATTTAAACCTTTACAATGCTTAATTTTAATATTAACCTTTGTTTTAACTATCTATAAATTAAATAAAAAATATCATCTTATTAAAATCTACCATTGGAAAACCAAATTGGAGTAGACACCTCTCCTCTGCACGAGTCTTATAATCCATATATTACAATACAACTACCCTCTATAACTTAGTTGAAAAGTGAAGCTTACAACATATTTAAAACCAGCCCAGTGTTTAAAACGTCCTTTAAAATCTATGATATTAAAAGCACCCAGTTGAATTGACTCCAATGTGTATGATCAAAAAAAAGGGCAGGCCATAAAAGCGAATGTTGAAAACAGTACAATCGCGAATAGAAAAATATCAAAAAAGAATAATTTAAAATCATAATAAATGTTGGCCCTGCATCATACAGTCTAGTGTTCACTTACTACCCTTAAATTGTAAAAGATCTAAGCGCTGCCGGTTTTCCAATTATGAAGGGGATATTTTGGCGCCAAACACATTAGTTTAAAAGAGCCGCAAATAATTCAGAAAAATGCTATGCTGTAAAAAGACAAACTTGCCTTCAACTAAAATACATGATCTCTTCAGTCGATAATCTGACCGCGGTTCAAACAGAAGGCATATAATTTAAATGGACTTTTTTAAAGGAAGCGCTGTTGATTTTATGTATTGCTAGAAAAGCATTTTTTTAATTTTTCTATGACTGTAAGCCGACTAGTGAAATCAGATCAAGGTATCTTTGTTAAAGTAAGCCTAGATCACATTGCTACTCTTTTAATTGGGCACAAGGCAGTAATTTAAAAACGCGATTAAACTAGACAGACTATTTACCTTGCAACGCGCCGTACCGTACACTAAGCGCTGTCAGTCGACCATTTTTAAGGGCTATTTTGGTGCCAAAAACTTAAAATTTAAAAGTCCAAATATACTTTAAATAAACACAAGTTATTGAATTCCATAATGTAAAAAATAAAAAATATAAAAAAAACTATAAGACCAATAAAAATCTTTCCTCAAACAAAAATGCATGATGTTGTCAATCAACTAACTGGATGTGGTTTCAACATAAAAAACAGCTGAGGAAGCATTCAATTTAAATGACCTGTTATAGAAACGCTGTTATTTAACCAAATATATATTTTGCTTTATACATTACTGAAAATATATTTTTGAAGAGGACTGTAAACTAACTAATATAAATATGTTAAGATGTCTTTATGTGGATGAACAACAATCGCCTGCAAAGGTGAGGTGCAAACAGACATATCAGAGAGGTATCGGACAATGGGTAAACTACTTTTTTTTTTTTAATTATTATTGTGCGCCATGCATAGTAATTGTATCTAAAAAATTACTAAAATTGTAAAGGCATATAATGACTGTGCAAAAAATTAGCGCAGAGGACGAAAAATAAAAACATTAAAAAGTTCAATAAAGATGAGATAATAAAATGGTCAAGCTAAAAAATAAAAACTTGTATAAATATTAAGAAAAATTCTTGTAAAAATATTTAAAAGGACAGGTTTAAAAAAATGCAGCAAATAATTATATTGCAGATATTATACAGTGATACAAACTATGAGCATTTTCATAAAAACACAGAATAATCTATTTCCATATTTAATCCATTTGGAGCCATGGTGTTGAATTCATATATATATTTTTGTTCTAATTGCAACAGTAATTGGTCCAGATTACCTCCTCTCCAGTTAAGAGTGGGTTGCTGAATTACGCAAAATTTATATACATCGAACTTGTGATTATATTGTACAGAATGCTCGACCAAAGGTTTAGACGTTACACAGCGTTTCAAACTGCTCCTATGTTCTATGATACGTTTGTTAAACCCTCTAATCGTTTTACCTATGTAAAATGTATTACATGGGCATATCGCTGTGTATACCACTCCTTTACTTTTACAATTAGTAAATGATTTGAGTTTAAAATATTTTTGCTGTCCAGGTATTTGTAGTTTATCTGTTTTAATATTAACTTTACAAACTAAACAATTACCACACAGGTGGTGGCCCAGTGGTCTCTTGTCGCGGACTGGATTAAATGTCAATGAGGATGGAGCCAGTAGATCCTTCAGATTTGTGATTCTTTTATTTGCTATCATCAAGTCCTTTTCTTTAAAGGCAGGTAATGCATGTATGATGGGCCAGACCTTTTTCAAGACAATAATATTATGCGACATGTGAGAGAAAGTGATAGGACAGACTACATGGTCAATTGTTTTCTTATTTGTCTTCGTCAGTAATTCAGACCATTTCTGTTTCAATGCTTTCTCAAAACCAATCTGTACATGCTTGAGAGGATAATCTTTTTCTAAAAACCTCTGTTTCATCTGTATTGACCTTTCTTTGAAAGTGGATTCAGTAGTACAAAGTCACCTTAACCTTAAGAACTGTGAGTAAGGTAAGATTTTCAACAATGATTTATTGTGACTACTCGTATAATGCAATAATTTATTTGTGTCAGTCGGCTTCCTGTAAATATCTGTAATGAATTTACCATTAATTATATTAATCTGAATATCTAGAAAAGGAATCAATGTTTTATTGTGATTCATGGTGAAATTTAAATTGGAATCCAAGGAATTCAACCAAATATAAAATTTGTCTAAAGTCTCCGTATTGCCCTTCCATAATACAAAAATGTCATCAATGAATCTTTTCCATAGTAATATATTTTCTTCAAATTCATGGACTACTAAAAAATCTTTTTCAAATTTAGCTACATATAGGTTCACAATTGATGGGGCCATCGTGAACCCCATAGCTACTCCTTTTATCTGCTGATATACATTTCTGTTGAAGCTAAAAAAAGATTTTGTGAGTGCTATTCTTGCTAAATTAATCAGAAATTCATTAGGGATGCGTTTATGTGTTGTACGTATCTGTAATATCTGCATAATAATTTCTAGTGCTGCCAACTGGGGTATGTTTGTATATAGAGCTTCTATATCTAGTGTCACCATTATAATATCCTCATACGGTTCATTCAATTCATTTAATGCTTGTTGTACCCCTACCTTGGCTCCTCCCGTTTACCTGGGCAAGATGGCTACCACAGCGTCATCAAGCCGACCTATCTGGCGTCCCCAGAACGGCTTTGGTGCAGCTGTATGCCATTCCGGTTCCGATTCACATCGTGAAATTTTTATCTTGCAGTCCGATCGGGTTTTTTTATCGGCCGGCGCCATCTTTAAAAATGGCGTGGGCCATCCAGTGCACCTACCATGTGACAGGGGCTGACCAATGGCACCGATAGCCCCTGTCACACGGTAAGAGCAAAGGGCCATCGGCGCCATTTTTAGCCCGAGTGCGGAAGAATGCTCCTGGGACCCCCGCTGGACCACCAGGTATTTTAAAAAAATGTTTGGGGGGTCCAGAGGGTGGGGGCATAAACCCCACTAAATTAATTGTGGGGTTTCCTACCGCTATCGGGATCCCCCCGATATCTGATGATATTGAAAATATCGGACGATATTTTCAATCGTCAGATAAACGATTCACATCCCTATTTGGCATACAACTAAGAAGAACAGAGAGATAAGAAGAGAGAGCCTCTAAACAGATATATTCATTCAAGCAGAAAAAAAGAGGTTTTACACTGATTCTATTAAAAAAAAAGTCTCTGAACCAGCCATGAGTACTGTTTCTCATGGTAAAAAACCTTGGTCAGGAAACCAAAGGTCCCTAATGTTGTGCGACCCATCCGAGGCCCCACGGCTGATGGCCCTGCTCACCTTGGCCATGCTCTGACAGGCCCCAACCCGGTATCCCACGCTGCCGCAGCCAATCGCTGCCATCCCGGGAGCTCCGCATCGGTTTCGTCTGCCTCTTCTGAGCCTTCGATCTCCCAGGCCACCCTGCACGCCTTGTGCAGGGCCTCGGCATCCTCCCGAGCTGAGACCACGCCATTAGGAGCGCGCGCATGGATTCCACACATTTTTAAGGGTCCATGACAGGAACTCCCTCCGCGGCGCACCCAGATGACGACCCTTGAACTTTCTATTTAAAGCGAGGCCCTGTCCCCAGGACCTCGCCTTGGCAATCGGGTCGACACTTCCGGTGTAGCTAGTTGCAGTCTTGCATTCCTTGATCCTGCGTTGTTCCTATGCCCTTACCATGTCACAGGGGCCACCGACACCATTAGTCAGTCCCTGTCACATGGCAGGAGCACAAGATGGCGCCGATGGCCATGTGACAGGGGCTGATCAATGGCACCGGTAGCCCCTGTGACATAGCAGGTCAAAGGCTATAGGCGCCATTTTGAACTGGTACTGAGGGTGTGAGAGTGCAGGGGATGGTTCCCGGATCCCCCGCTGGACCACCAGGGAGTTTTGGTAAGTCTTGGGGGGGATCAGGAGGGTGGGGGGGTTGTTTAAATCGGCGGCCGAATAATTCGGCGAAAATTAGTTGTATCCATGGGGAATCGCGATATGTTTCGCTTCCCCACGAATACAACGAATATTGACACATCCGTTGCGGATTGCCAATACGTAAGGACCGAGTGCACACCCCTATCATTTATTCCATCCAGGAATGTTACCTCTCTAGCATGTCCCGATGATACATTTACCCACTCAATATTGGGGTAATTGAAGTCTCCCATTATTACTGCACTACCAATTTGGTTAGCTTCCCTAATTTCTCTTAGCATTTCACTGTCCGTCTCACCATCTTGACCAGGTGGACGGTAGTATACCCCTATCACTATAGTCTTCCCCAACACACAAGGGATTTCTACCCATATAGGCCCCTTTGTGATACGTTATTATCCACTGGATAAAAATGTTAAGCATTAGGGATGTGAATCATGATTCTGACGATTGAAAATATCATATGATATTTTCAAAGTCATTAGAAATATGGGGCTCTCTGAAACCAATAGGAAAACCCCACAAAATTGTTCGTGGGGTTCTCTTATCGTTTTGGGGGAGGGCGGGAAAAACGGCACACCAAAACAATCCCTAAACCCACCCCGACCCTTTAAAACTGATCCCTTAGCTTCTCCCACCCTCCCAAAACCCCCTAAAACGTTTTACAAGTACCTGGTGGTCCAGTGGGAGCCCCGGGAGGGATCTCCCGCTCTCGGGCTGTCGGCTGCCACTAAGCAAAATGGCGCCGATGGACCTTTGCCCTTACCATGTGACAGGGTATCCATGCCATTGGCCGGCCCCTGTCACATGGTAGGAGTAATGGACGGCCGGTGCCATCTTTAAAAATGTTGTAAGCAAATGACCGACGCAGCCACGTTTCAGGTCCGCCCAGGGACCTTTCATCAGGGAATTTGTCCTTATTAATCCTCTGTCGGTGGGTGTTGAAATCTTGCCTAGTGAGTTAATACATCACCTGAAATGTGGCTGCGTCGGTCATTTGCTTACAACATCAGATAAGTCGGGACATTGATAGAGCTTGTTTTTCAAGCCTTGTTTCACATCAAATAATGCCTGGGAGGTTGACATAGCTTGTCAAAGTTTTACTAGCATTTGATTGAATAAATGGTCATCTTTTGCTAATAACAGATACGTCTTGGACATTGAGGGAGCTTATTTAAGCCTTACATTAAATAATGCCGGGACTTTGATTTCGCTTGGATTTTGATATTGCTAGTTTAAGTCTCATAAGTGTTGAATTTAAACACAAGCAAAGATTTTTTTAAACGAATGATTTATTCAGTTCACTTGGTGCATCACAATATAAAGAAAAAAATGGGGATGGAGGAGATCCGTTCATGATTATACTATGACTGTATCACCCGTTGGGGTTCATGATACTAATATATGAAATGTTCCTCTTCTCATCAAAAATTTGTTTTCGTTATACAGATCCTAATAAAAAAATGTTCAGGTCACATTTGACACATCACCCGATATCGGGGCAGTTAATTTCATATAGCTTGTGCAAAAGTTTTTTTCAAGAGGGGTTTGTGATTTATTGATTGTCATATTGTATAAATCCCTTGAAGGCATTGGGTGCCTATCTAAAGATTTGGTGTTTTTTACCTTATACATTCACAAACACTCTCTTTGACATCTGCTGTAAAGAGTCCTACAGAATAGGTATTTCTGCAGCTAATTGGTGCTTTGCTCCCCTTTAGAAACATATAGAAACAGAGAAACAGAGAAATGACAGCAGAAAAAGACCAATTGGCCCATCCAGTCTGCCCAGCAAGCTCCCACACTTATTTTCCCATACGTATCTGTTTCACCACCACCAATTTCAGGGCCCTTGTTGTTAACTGTTTGATTCAAGTTTCTTGCCATCCCCTGCCATTGATGCAGAGAGTAATGTTGAAGTTGCATCAAAGGTGAGCATAAGGCTTAATGGTTAAGGGTAGTAACCACCGCATCAAGCAAATTACCCCAATGCTTGTTTACCCAGACTGCTCAGATCATTGCCTTGTTGGATGTTGTCTGAATGTAAATCATGTTTCCAACATTTCGAGAGCAATGCTAAATATGCATTCAAAGTGATGTATCAGGCTTAACTGGTTTAGGGTAGTAACCGCCGTAATAAGCAAGCTACCCCCACGCTTATTTGTTTATCCAGATTGTGAAGTTCAGTCTTTGTTGGTTGTTGTCTGAATGCAAATCCTCTTTTCCACATTTCCCCCTGCAGTTGAAGCAGAGAGCAATGTTGGAGTTGCATTAACCTTGGAAAGGCTTATTGAGTAAGGGTAGTAAGTAATCACTATGTAGTAGCCTCCACTCCAGTAAGCCACCCCCATGGCTCTTTTCATTCCTATCCTCTAGCCTTTATGGATCCACACTGTTTATCCCATGCCCCTTTGAAATCCTTCACAGTTTAGTACTGAGAAATGTTCATGCCATTGCTGCTGGTGCCATTTGCTCCTCTTTTGATGCCTTGGGCTGTTCATACCTATGTCTAGGCTGTTCTGCCCCCTCATGGAGCCTCATAGAGTGGCTCAAAGTCACTCTTCTTACTCTGCATTTATGGTTTGTAGTTTTAACAGCAGTTCTCCTGTTGCTCTGGGCCTATTTTGGTTTCTTTGTGTCATGGGTATTTCTGCCTTTGCTCCTGCTGTCTTCATACTTCTTTTTAGATTCCCTTATAGTCCCACCTGCAAAAACACTACTAGGGAAAAGAGCACTATCTTCAGCAGGCCCCCACCAGTGGAACGCGCTCCCCCCAGATCTAAGACTTGAACCCAGTCATCAGGAGTTCAAAAAAAAACTAAAAACCTGGCTCTTCCGCCAAGCATACCCAGACACTTAACGCAGCCTAGATTCTCGCATTCTTGCGCAATATACAATAGAGTTTTCAATCAAATCAACGCTTCCACATGTTACCCCATTAAGATAATATGCTTTATTGTATATACTGCGCTTATTACTTTGCATTTTTTTTCTGTTTTAATGCATTACTTTTACCTTTATTTTAGCTCATGTTCAAATCTACCATACCCACTGTTATTTATCGCTATAATCAAAAGTTTTTCCTTCTCTTGTAACTATCTCTATACCATGTTACAGTTGTACGCTGTTATTACAGTTTTATAGTTATATGTAAAGCCTGTTGTCTTATAGTTATATGTAAAGCCCCTTCCGTTTGGGCATCTCACTGTTTTATGTAAACCGGAGTGATTTGTATCTGATACAAGAACTTCGGTATATAAAAATTAAAAATAAATAAATAAAATAAATATAGTACCTCCTGATTATTGGTATTGCCATGCCAAGCTGATGCTTTACACACTTGCATCTCCCATTCTCCCATGATAGCTTGGAATATTATGCCACTGTTGTTAGTGCCCATTGACCTTCTTTTCTTGCCTTTCTTGATGCTGCTTTGCTCCTCTCATAGTGGTTTTGATGCCTCTTT
Organism: Rhinatrema bivittatum; assembly: GCF_901001135.1. Taxonomy (NCBI): domain Eukaryota; kingdom Metazoa; phylum Chordata; class Amphibia; order Gymnophiona; family Rhinatrematidae; genus Rhinatrema; species Rhinatrema bivittatum. Next base: position 673,901,527 of record NC_042616.1, on the reverse strand, counting down.
TTGTGCTGTTTTGCCCTGTCACAATACCTTGGGGTATTCATGTCACTCTTGGTACAACTTTGCTGCATTCATACTGTCTTGGAATGCTCTTCTCTTTGCTGTTGATTACTTTCTGCAAGTTTCCTTAAACTTGAAAACAAACAAAACAATTATTTTAGCCCAAAATAAGATGCATTGCTTCCCCCATCAACTTTAATGGGAAACAAATGAACAAATGACATAAATAAATGAAAGCATGTTTTTCATTTGAAACTAAATAAATTGAATCTTGAAGGCAAACTAACTGTACTGAAATTTTTTACACCCACATCCCTACTGTTTGTTGCTTTTGGGTGTTTTTACCTCTGCATGATGCTCTATGGAAACATCAGAATCACTATGACCTCTTGTAGAAATTTTCTTTGACATTACCTTGTCCAGGAAAAAATGTTTACTATCTTATGGATTCTAGATGGTTGAAGTAGCCTTTATCTCTAGTCCCAGATCTGAGGTCTGATTTCACATCAACACTGTTACTAAGTGGAAGCTGCTGAGAGTGTGTAAAGGAAGAACCTCACACCTAGCAGGGAATTGTTTTGGGCTTTGGTGGAGTGGATGGGGGAGTCTGGAAGTGTGGGAGGAAGGTCCACATTTGTTTGAGCTTGTGGGAGGGGGATGTGAAAGTTAAACTTTTTACTGCAAAGTGGGGAAAAGAAGTGGAAGCGAGCCAGTAATGATTGGGGTGCTGGGAAGACTGAGCAATTTTATATTTAAAAATAGGGAAGGAATACTTTGAGCCTCAGGTCAATTGATTTTTTATTTTTGACTGTCAGTGATACTTACCAGATATCTTTTAAAGATATCCAGGTAAGCAGAAAGTTATCCAGCTACATAAGGCCAGATAACTTTAGATCAGTTCTGCAGTGGATATCCCTGATATTCAGCTATGTTAACCGGATAACTCAAACCCTTCCCATTACACCCCTGGAAAGCCCCCTTTTAATCAGCTAAATACATTTAGCTGTATAAATGTCTGTCAGTCTGTCAATTTTGCCATTTAGATGGCTAGCTTTTGAGTTAAATGTTGCTCTGTCGCTGTAGAACATTTTTTTTTCATAATTTTTTTCACATGATTCATGTATCAATTTTAAATGAAGGTATATTCAAAGTTAGAATTTTGATTTAAATACCTACAATCAAAAGTAGGTCTGATAATTTTTCAATGAATCTTATTTATTCATCTAACAAGTTTTATCTGAAAGAATATTTTTTTAGGAAGAACAGAAGGTTTCATATAGAGTTTAGGTGTCCCCGCACCAATTTGTGTTGGTTATAATCATTAACCTCCTGCCACCTCCATATACCTAATTTTTTTGAAAACATTTTTTAGAAATTATTTTCTCAATGTAGTCCCAAAATCTCGATGACGTCCGTATTAAGTTAACACTGCTCTTTGGTTGGAGAAAAATAAAACTTTTTAGATGAAATTTATGCTGATATTAAAGCGGGTACCTTCAGGCCTCTTTGGTGTTGGCTTCCTTAAATGATGAAAATATATCCCGACACATTCGTGTTTCAGACCTGAGTCTTTCTTCAGGGGAATATCACCGTAGAAATCTCCAACTACTGGAATAATTTACCTCGCTGCACAGTTCATCACTTCACATTACTCATTACTCCGCTTTTTTCCGCTTCTTTGCCACTCCATATCTCGGAACAGCTGATGTCCCGAGACATCTGTTCCGAGATATGCAGTAGTTGGAGATTTCTGCTTTTGATTGTAGGTATTTAAATCAAAATTCTAACTTTGAATATACCTTCATTTAAAATTGATCCATGAATCATGTGAAAAAAATTATGAACATTTTTTTCTATAGCGACAGAGCAACATTTTGTTCTTGATTGGTTTATGTATTAAGAGGATCGCTGTTCACAGTGGTGCTTATATATATTTTAGCTTTTGTGTTAGCCATCTAAGTGGCTTTTGAGTATGGAGCTCTAGATGGTTTGATTCATTTTTTGCCCTATAGTTTGGTCTGACAACCAATTTGCACATCAGGACCAATATGGACCTATTTATAAGAACATAAGAACATAAGAAATTGCCATGCTGGGTCAGACCAAGGGTCCATCAAGCCCAGCATCCTGTTTCCAACAGAGGCCAAACCAGGCCACAAGAACCTGGCAATTACCCAAACACCTAGAAGATCCCATGCTACTGATGCAATTAATAGCAGTGACTATTCCCTAAGTAAACTTGATTAATAGCAGTTAATGGACTTCTCTTCCAAGAACTTATCCAAACCTTTTTTGAACCCAGCTACACTAACTGCACTAACCACATCCTCTGGCAACAAATTCCAGAGATTTATTGTGCGTTGAGTGAAAAAGAATTTTCTCTGATTAGTCTTAAATGTGCTACTTGCTAACTTCATGGAATGCCCCCTAGTCCTTCTATTATTCGAAAGTGTAAATAACCGAGTCACATCTACTAGTTCAAGACCTCTCATGATCTTAAAGACCTCTATGATATCCCCCCTCAGCCGTCTCTTCTCCAAGCTGAACAGCCCTAACCTCTTCAGCCTTTCCTCATAGGGGAGCTGTTCCATCCCCTTTATCATTTTGGTTGCCCTTCTCTGTACCTTCTCCATTGCAACTATATCTTTTTTGAGATACGGCGACCAGAATTGTACACAGTATTCAAGGTGTGGTCTCACCATGGAGCGATATAGAGGCATTATGACATTTTCCGTTTTATTAACCATTCCCTTCCTAATAATTCCTAACATTTTATTTGCTTTTTTGACTGCTGCAGCACACTGAGCTGACGATTTCAATGTATTATCTACTATGACGCCTAGATCTCTTTCTTGGGTGGTAGCTCCTAATATGGAACCTTCATAACATAGATCTCCTTTGACTTTAACTTGCCCAGGGATAATACGTTTACTGTATTTTGGCTTCTAGATAATTAAATTAGTCATTTACAAAGGAAATGTATGTCTAAGATGAGGAATCAAAGGAACTGTGATCAATATAAAAGATCCTCCAATAAATTATACTCATTCAGATTTTGACCTTCATACTAGGCACTTCTGTAATAAGTTTCATTTGCCTTATTCATAATCATAGGTCAGCATCTTTCAATTGATCATAAGTTGATTGTATGTACTTTTCTGGTATTTTATATTGCACTTAAAAAACTTCAAAACTTACGGTGTTGTACACTATGTAATCTATGTACCACCGACACAGGTCCATGTTTTGAAAGATGTGCATCAGGGTGATCTTAGAATCTTCTGTCTACTGAGGTCTTTAAACATTTCATTTACACCATAGTTGTAATCATTTTATCTAGAAATAATACAAATTATATGAGCAAGAAAAATGATAACAAATAAACAAATCAAAATCATAAATCGCACAAGACACACAAAGTTTAAAAGAGGTAAACAACAAGGCAGGGTTAAAGAGACCATCATTAAATGAGCGTCCCTGCTCTCAAATGTGTCTCCCAATAATATTGATTCATCTTTGCATCAGTTCTGATGTCACTCCTTCATAACATAGGTGATGGAAATGAATGTCAATCAATCTATGGTAGTGAGAGTGACTTCCTGGTTTCTCATATTATCATATAATAAAAGAGGAACTGCTATCCCTCATACTGTGTTGCTTTCCCTGGCCATGATAGGCCCATGACTGGGTTCACTCACCCCTGACACTGGACCTCTGGAGCTGGCCCAACCTCTTTGGCGGCAGTGGGCAGTCACCTCAGCGCCCAAGCTCCTCCCGGGTTCCCGGGACCCTCCTGTGCCACAATGAGTTCCTCCGGGGCCGACCAGGCCTCCATGTGTGTGCCACCACCTCTACTTTGGCCTGTCGGCCCTAGGTATGCACGCGTCTCCCCGGAATTTAAAGGAACCGCAGAGGGAAAGTCTCCTGCGGCCCCAGGTGATGATGTCCACTGGCTCCACTATATAAGGCAGGCTCAGATGCTCAGAGCCTGCCTTGGCAACAGGTTTCCATGCTTCTCTGCTATGTGCTTTGTTGCTGACCCAGTTCCTGATCCAGTACCTGCTCCAGTTCCAGCTCCTGATCCAGTTCCTGCTCCAGCTTCATTTCCTATTTGTGCTCTACCTTCGGACAGACTTCCTTGGCTTGGCCCAGACTTGAATCTGACTTCGAACCTTGCCGCCTGCCACTGACCTTCAGCCTGAACTCGACTCTGAGCTTAGCCACCTGCAGCCGCCCATTCTGCCTAAACCTGATCTCGCCTATAGCCACCTGCCTTCGACATTCTGCCTGGACTAGACTCCAAGCCTAGCACCTGCAGCCAACCATTCTGCCTAAACCTGACCTCACCTATAGCCACCTGCCTTCGACCTTCTACCTGGACTCGACCTTGGCCCTCATCTCGCCTTGCTGGGACCCTCCAACTCCATTGCTATCTGGCATTCTGCCCTCTGGAATATCTCCCTGGATCATCCAGCCCCGGGACCAAAGAGCTCAACCTGTGGGGAATGAGGACTGGTATTGCCGAAGCTCCAGTCAGCCTCCGCTTCCTGCTTGGCCTCGCCTCCTGATGGTAGGGACCTGTGGGGGTTTGCTCTATGTAATAGAGTACCACTCAATGTATATAGATTGAGTCCTCTTGGAACAGTTGTTAGGAGGGAAAATATCTAAAATTGTTTGCTATGATTTAAATAGACTTGACGAACCCCTCCCCCTGAGAATTCAGGTACCTGTTCAATGACACCCCACTTTAAATCTTGAAAAGTGTTGATATTCTAGACAATGTTCTTCTACTAGGGGTGCTTGAATTTTCTTCATTTTCAAACAACTTTGGTGTTACAAAAGATGCATTTTTATCATAATCTTTTTTCTGCCAATATATAATTTTTCACATGGACATTTGATGTAACAGATTACAAATATTGAAAGGCATGTGGTAGCACAAGAGTTTAAAAACTTTTTCCAGATACTGGATCTTGCCATGTCTCACCCAATAGAGTAGCACTGCAAAAGTCACATAATCCACGTGGCTTAGGTCCTTCAAAACAACTTTCAGAGACAACTGTTTTCAAAGGGAGCTGGGAGTGAACCAAGTAGTCTTTAATGTTTTGACTGCATATAAAATCTTTTTGCTACAGTATTGTGAAAATTGGGTGAAGGTGCATGCATGCCAATGTTTGTGTAAGATTGATGGAACAGCATCTGCGTTTGATGAATATCTAAGGACACATTCTATATTAAATGTGTCTTGATGTACTCTGTCCAGCAATAACCAAGTACAGTCCTCATGCAGAGCACTTTTGTAAACTTTTTTAATAATTGAAAAAGGATATCCTCTCACCAACAAGCAAGTGCTTAGATCTTGCACTTGCTTCTTAAAATCTTCTATTTGTGTACAAAGGCACCTTAATTGCAAGAACTGTCCTACTGGCAAATTGGATAGACGATATGGGAGAAAACTGGTAAGAACATAAGAACATACCACACTGGGTCAGACCAAGAGACCATCAAGCCTAGCATCCTGTTTCCAACAGTGGCCAATCCAGGCCATAAGAACCTGGCAAGTACCCCAAAATTAAGTCTATCCCATGCTACTGATGCTAGTAATAGCAATGGCTATTTTCTAAGTCAACTTAATAGCAGGAAATGGATTTCTCCTTCAAGAACTTATCCAAACCTTTTTTAAACCCAGCTACACTAACTGCACTAACCACATCCCTTGTCAAGTAATTCCAGAGTTTAATTGTGCGTTGAGTGAAAAAGAACTTTCTCCGATTAGTTTTAATTGTGCTACATGCCAGCTTCATGGAGTGCCCCCTAGTCCTTCGATTATCCGAAAGAGTAAATAACTGATTCACTTTTACCCATTCTAGACCTCTCATGATTTAAACATCTCTATAATAGCTCCCCTCAGCCATTTCTTCTCCAAGCTGACCAGTCCTAACCAGTTTAGTCTTTCCTCATAGGGGAGCTATTCCATCTCCTTTATCATTTTGGTCGCCCTTCCCTGTACCTTCTCCATCACAACTATATCTTCTTTGAGATGTGGCAACCAGATTTGTACAGAGTATTCAAGGTGCGGTCTCACCATGGAGCGATACAGAGGCATTATGCCATTTTCCATTTTATTCACCATTCCCTTTCTAATAATTCCCAACATTCTGTTTGCATTGTTTCTTTACATTGATGATCCCAACCTTTCTTGATATTTATAAATCAGAATATCTAAAAAAAGGTAATCATATGCCTTGGAAAATTGTAAATTCTGATTAAGAGAATTAAGCCACTGCAAAAATGTTAAAATATTCAACGAGGAAGTAGAAAGAAAAAAATACATTATTGATGTATCTAGACCAACAGTCAATGTGATGAAAAGCAGGTGATGAATACAAAAATCTTTCTTCAAATTGTGCCACAATAAGGTTCAATACACTGGGGAACATAGTGGCTCCCATTGCTGTACTATGTATTTGCATAGTACAGCAAATACATAGTACAGCCAATTTCAAAATAAACTCTGATAGTATATTTTGGAGTCTGGTCTGTTGTTCTAATATGGCATAAACCACCTCTAGTGCAGCCTGCTGAGGAATATTGGGGCCGGATTTTAAGAGCCCTTCGCGCATAAATCCAAAGGATTTATGGGCATAGTGGGGGTTTCATGCGCCGGGCCTATTTTATAAAGGCCTGGGAATGCGCATAAAGCCCCAGGACGCGTCTAAGTCCCGAGGATTTACAAAAGGGGTGGGGCGGGGTGAGGCCAGAGGCCTCCAGCACAGTGGCCATTTGTGGTTGTGTCGGAGGATCGTGTGTGTGCGCAACCGGCGTAAAAGGTGAAATACAAATTTGAGGGGGGGGTTAGGTTAGGGTTAGGGGCGGAAAGGCTAGGGAAAGTGGTGGGAAGGTCAGGCTAGGGGGTAGGGAATGGGGGAAGCCCACAGGCATTGGCGCGCAGGGTGCACAATTGTACACCCCCTTGCGTGCGCCAATTCCCGATTTTATAACATGCCTCTACGGTGCATGTTTTAAAATTGGGTATACTTGTGTGCACACTGGGTAGTGCACGCACATGTACACCTGTGCGTATGTATGAAAATCTACCTCTTAGAGGTAGATCTTAAAAAAGTACGCGCACGTACTTTTGTTAGCGCATCCGGCGCAAAGAAAAGTACGCCGGATTTTATAAGATATGCGCATAGCCACGCATATCTTATAAAATCCTGGGTTGGCGCCTGCAAGGCTGTGCAAAATCGGCAGCCTGCGTGCGCCAAGCTGCGCAGCCTGCCTCCGTTCCCTCCGAAGCCGCTCCGAAATTGGAGCGGCCTCGGAGGGAACTTTCCTTCCGCGTCCCCCCACCTTCCTCTCCCTTCCCCTATCTAACCCACCCCCCAGCCCTACCTAAATCCCCCCCCCCTACCTTTGTTGTGCAAGTTACGCCTGCTTGAGGCATCCCCCGGCACAGGCCGCAGTGCCGGGGGACTCGGGACCGCCCTCCCGGCCCACCACCGAACCGTCGGCTCGCCCCCGGACCTGCCCCGGACCGCCCCCTGACCCAGGACATGCCCCTGGACACATCCCTGGCCTGCTGACACGCCCCCAGACACACACCCTCCCGCCCCTTTTACGAAGCCCCGGGACTTACGCGCGTCCCGGGGCTTTGCGCGCGCCGGCGGCCTATGCAAAATGGGCGTGCCAGCGCAAGAGTGCCCTGCGCACGCAAATCCGGCAGGATTTACGCACGCAGGGCTTTTAAAATCTACCCCTTAGTGTATAACACTTGAATATCTAGAGTGAGTCACTAAGATAGAATCTTCTGTTATTGATATCATTTTTTTTCTAAACTGCTTAACATTTGTTTTAGTGTCTCTGATGTACGATCTAGCTTTAGACACAGCACTTTTCATAAAGGAATCTATAAATATAGACAGTGGTTCTAGAATGGAGCCAATTTATGGAACTATAGATCTGCCTGGAGGATTTTCAAGGCTTTATATATCATGGGGACTGTGTATAAAACTGGAAGTTTTGGATGTTCCAGCTTTAAAAACACAATTTCTTTATAGTAAGAAATCCTCTCTCTTTTGCTATTTCTTATACTTCTTTAAATAAATTCATCAGTGGTTGGTTCATAGGTAACAGAGATGCCTCTTTCTCTATTCCCCCTCTGGCTATGTTTTTGCAGCAAAAGGAGTGGACATGGGGGGAGGAGTGTGGCGGTGAGGGATGTAACAGCATCCCTGACATGACAGGTGGCTTGTACAGTTAGGTGTACACGGCATTGTGCCAGGTCCTGGTTTTCTCTCCCCATGCTCCAGAGGCCTGCTAATCTTGTGATGCCAAATAATACACTTGCCATAAAGCTTGGGGTATGAGCAGGCACTGCACACTTTCTACGGGTTCACTTTAAACAGTGGCCTTTTCCATTCCTCCCATTTGGAGCAGTTAAAATCTCACTGATTAATCACATTTAAGTGTCCACACTACTGGTACACGTAAATCAGGTTTGCTCTGTTAGTGATGGGTCAGCCAGGATGTCAGGCACCATTGGTCTTGCTCATCACACAGCTAAACCAGAAGCTACAGCCTGTGCATTTTGGGGCCTAGCATATTCCCTGTGTCAGGGCTGACAAATTTGTATCTCTGAAGGACATATGTCACAGCAGCCAGGGATTTGCACATTCAGATCACTAGGCAGAGGTTTTTCTGCTAGGATAGGTGTGGCGGCTCTGATGTAGTGCCTTAGGAATTGATGACTGCTTCAAATGAGTAGCCTTAGCTTGGTTGTGAGGGGCTTCCACTCATTTGGTGGAATCCCCAGATGCAGTTTACTAGACTACTGCTATATTGGTATTATAGATTCACAGAAGAAAGGTGGCATGCACAGGGTAGGGAAATAAGCTTTTAAGGCTCATGCTGAGCTAGAGGTTAGCTTCTACTGTCTTATAGCATGCTGTGGTTTGGCAGCCAGATCTCAAAGTGACCATGGTGTGAATGATGCATTCTGTGCTTGCCGTAGGAGATTTGGGATATGGTTGAAGGATGTGGCTTCTCACCTCTATTACTATTCTCAACACACAGGCAGAGATGTGGTACCATGAGTCCTTATGTTCTACCTGCTGTGTCATAGAAAGCATCTTCAGAGTTCTCAAAAGTAGATTTCTCTGTTTGGACAAAAAGGGTGAAGCTTTAATGTATGCCCCACCCAAAGTTGGAGATATAGTGCTACTCTGCTGTATATTCCATAATCTCAATCTACACCATGGGTTAACAATGATACTTCTGGATCTACCCCAGGATCCCCAATGTACCCCCGAACAAGCTGATGACACCACACTGAGTGGCAGCCAGCTTCAGCAAAGCCTCATAAAATGCTACTTTGCCTGTTAGGCCTCAACTATTCCTTCCCTTTCCATGGAAGGGAGGCCAATAGAATATTTGCAGCTGTTATCCTCTCTATCATCTTTGTTTTACTCACTGCTCCTTTGTCTTTTTCAGTGTGTAACACATGTGGGTAAGATAGTGCCATTTGTGTAATGGAACTTCATCTGTGCTTTTAAAATGGAGAGCAACAGCTCTAGAAATCCTATAAATCACAAGTAGCTCTGAAGTTTAATGGCACAGCCTAAAACTGGTAGATAGTTTAAGGTATTAATCACAGATTTGCCATTTTACAGCCTCGTCCCATAGTTGACAACCATGTGCATGTGAAGTTATGCACCTGAACTTGGGATGCTTTGTGTCATAAGGGCCTGCAAAGACACTGTTGACAGCACTGCCTCAGCTGTTTCAGGGCCAGTGCTGACATCAGAGTGCTCGCCTAGCAGGCCTTCAGTTCCATCCTTTAGTAAAGCACCTGTGCAACATTGTGGTAGTCCTACAATGCTCACAGGTCATTCCAAGCTAGCATACCTCTTTGTGGCTGCATGCACCCATATACAGATGCCCCCTTCTACACCTACCTAGGAAAACATTCAACTATCATGTACAGTTGTTGAGGGCCTTGACTGTTGGGATGTCATGTTGGTTAGGTTGGCTTCTCGGGGAGGCTAGACAAGGATGCTGGTGTGAAGGCAGGTTTGGGAATCAGATGTTGTCATGCCTTCATTTGTATTTGCAAGTGACCTCAGAAATGCCAGTGTCACAGTATAGTTTCTAATGACTCTAAGAGCACTCACATGTCTCTTAAGAAAAGGTTCCTGTCACTGAACCCAATTCAAAGATGTGTTAGAAGCTATTTGTCTCACCTGACCTGTCACAGGTCAGGTGAGACAAGGCCCTTGGCTGGTCTAGCTCAGGAATACTTCAACTACACATAACAATGGGCATCACAAAAGACTAAACCATGTACATCTGCACCACTAATTTCATCCCACCATATACACTATATTTTTATATTTTTATATACACAGTTCAATTATTTCACAAAATATTATTTATTAATTTATTGCATTTCATCCCTTTAAAAACAGCATGTGTATTTATTACAAAAGTATTATCATTAAATCATTATATTTCATATCTTAATTATATCTGTTTGCTAAGGTTGATTAATTAGACACGTGGGGGATCTGATAAATACTCTTGTGGATTGGTACCATACTAGCTCAGGAATAGTCAGATGGTGCTGCTGTACCTAGAAAATATGCAGAGTAGTTTGCTTGTTGCGATAGCTAGTATCAGTTACAGTCCTTATGCTTTCTGTGGCCATCCTTAAAGCACATAGGCTGAGGAATCCTGGGGTGAACAGCTTGCAGAATGGTCCATTTCCAAGATCTGCCATCTGAAGGCTTGAAGAGCTCATGTTAGTATCTCTGACAAAGTGCTTATCATATATGCTTCTCACAGATGTCTGTCATGTTGGCAGGTGTACCAAATCTTCTGTGCATAGTTCAGACTCTGACTCACTCATTATCAGTTAGGAACCAGGCAGCCACATACATCAATGATGGAGGATTATGGACATGCCAGGAACATACTCATTGCCAATATATAGGTACACAAACTGCAAAGAAGGCCAACACATATGTGTGACTCTGTGCATCTGGAAAAGTGATGTGCTGTGTAAGCCTTCATCTACATCTTTGTCTGCGGGTAATGTTGGTCTTGTTGTTCCTTCCATTGTCATAGTTATGCATACCCCAGAGCAGGCAGTGTTTGTATGCATCCATTTTGCACAGACTGTCTTTCAACACAAGTGATCCTGTGCTTCCATTGTTTACCACAGGTGCCTCAGAGATATGATTGTATCGTAAGAACATAAGAAAATGCCATACTGGGTCAGACCATGTACATCAAGCCCAGCATCCTGTTTCCAACAGTGGCCAATCCAGGCCATAAGAACCTGGCAAGTACCCAAAAACTAAGTCTATTACCCAAAAACTAAGTCGTATGTGGAGAAAATGGCCTTAGGCTTACTCAAAAAAACATTCCACCTATAGCTCACACTTTTTATTCCTGGGGGGGGAGGGGGAGTGAATGTGAAACTTGTCTAACTTTCAACCTTAGCAAACAGGTATTATACAGACCCATAAGCCAGGCCAAAACAGGGGAGGCAGCCAATCTGTGGAGATCTGCCTGCTCTGAATCAACAGTAGGCCTCCTAGCTGTCTGCTTTTAGTAGAGATGTGCATTCGTTTATCACGAATTCATCGTGGATCGGGGGCCCCGAACCCTAATTTTCCCCGAACTACGAGGAAAATTAGTTTTTCGGGTTTGTACAAAATACCACCCCAAGCATTAAAATTAATTGTAATACAACCCCCCCCCCCCCCACACACACACACACCATCTCAATCCCTCCCCAAGACTTACTAACATCCCTGGTGGTCCAGCGGGGTCCCGCGAGGGATTTCTCCCTCCGTGCTGTCTGACTTACGGGCCTGCCTCGATCAAAATGGCTCCGATAGACTTTGCTCATACTATGTCACAGGGGCTACTGGTGCCATTGGTCATGCCCTGTCACATGGCCATTGGCGCCATCTTGTGCTCCTACCATGTGACAGGGGCTGACCAATGGCACCGGTAGCCCCTGTGACATAGTATGATCAAAGGCTATCGGCGACATTTTGATTACTGGCGCCGATGGTCCGAGTGCAGGATGTCGCTCCCGGACCCCCGCTGGACCACAAGGGACTTTTGGCAAGTCTTGGGGGATCCTACTGATCCCTACAAGTCTTGCAAACAGTCCAGCGGGGGTCCGGGAGCGACCTCCTGCACTCGGACCGTCGGCGGTTGGACCGTCGGCGCAAGTAATCAAAATGGTGCCAATAGCCTTTGCCCATACTATGTCACAGGGGCTACCAGTGCCATTGGTCAGCCCCTGTCAAATGGTAGGAACAATGGATGGCCGGCACCATCTTGTGCTCCTACCATGTGACAGGGGTCAACCAATGGCACCGGTAGCCCCTGTGACATAGTATGGGCAAAGGCTATCGGCGTCATTTGGATTACTGGCGACGATAGCCTTTGCCCATACTATGGCACTGGTAGCCCCTGTGACCTCCTGCACTCGGACCGTTGTCGCCAGTAATCCAAATGGCGCCGATAGCCTTTGCCCATACTATGTCACAGGGGCTACCGGTGCCATTGGTCGACCCCTGTCACATGGTAGAAGCACAAGATGGTGCCGGCCATCCATTGTTCCTACCATTTGACAGGAGCTGACCAATGGCACTGGTAGCCCCTGTGACATAGTATGGGGAAAGTAATCAAAATGTCGCTGATAGCCTTTGATCATACTATGTCACAGGGGCTACCGGTGCCATTGGTCAGCCCCTGTCACATGGTAGGAGCACAAGATGGCGTCGATGGCCATGTGGTGGTCCAGCGGGGGTCTGGGAGTGACCTCTTGCACTCAGACCATCGGCGCCAGTAATCAAAATGGCGCCAATAGCCTTTGCCCATACTATGTCACAGGGGCTACCGGTGCCATTGGTCAGCCCCTGTCACATGGTAGGAGCACAAGATGGCGCTGATGGCCATGTGACAGGGGCTGACCAATGGCACCAGTAGCCCCTGTGACAAAGTATGGGCAAAGGCTATCGGTGCCATTTTGATCGAGGCAGGCTTGAAAGTCAGACAGCATGGAGGGAGAAATCCCTCACGGGACCCCACTGGACGACCAGGAATGTTAGTAAGTCTTGGGGAGGTATCGGGATGGTATGGGGGGGGGGGTTGTATTTAATATATTAAAGTTAATTTTAATGCTTGGGGTGGGTTTTTTTGAGCTTCGTTTTCCCGCGTCATTTTTTGGGTCGGTTTCGTTTGTCCCCGTTTAGTTTTCCCAAAAAAACTAACCGAGAAAAAACGAACTTTACCCCGAAGCGTCCGACTCAAAAAAACTACCCGGTAGAAAAAAACAAAGCTCATCTCTAGCTTTTAGACTATCGGGTTTATCTAGCCCTCACAGTTCCCTCACTCCTTCTCAGTTGTCACACATTGGCTGACACAGTATTAGAGCAGCCTGGAAGTAGAAGACATTTTTTTAGTGTGGAATCTAAAAAACGTTTCATCAAGATTGCCTTTCAGGTGGAATGAGGACCCAAGTAAGTCTTGTGGGGTAATTAATGTAACTTGCCCTTAACACCACCTCTGTCAAGGATACCGCAGCTGTACATTTATGTTTCTTAGAGATAAAATACACCTAGGGCTTTATGTCATTTTCAAGTTGCCCTCTGTCATGATAGCATTTGGTGCCGGAACCAGAGAGCAGAGCCATTATTTGATAAGAGGTGATAATTCTTCACAATGTTACAAGCCAATGGCTTGTAATAGCTAGACAACTGATTGGTCCCGAACAGAGTGAAGACATAGCTACTGCACCTCTAAGCAAACATTTCTGCATCTATTCTACTGGACTGCATATGGAGGTGAAAACTAGCTAGCTAGTGCCCATCTCACATACATGCCCATGTACCCAACAGTTAGCTAAGAAAATGCTCCCTGGAGAAGCAATCTGCATCAATACTGAAGCTCCACAGTAAGTAACTTCCTTTTTAGTTCTTGCTGTCTTCCTTGGGAGCATACAATCTGCTTTTGGTTGTAGGCCGAAGGTCATATGGTCTTGCCTGCCACAAAAGTGCCTATGTGGAATGGCTAATGGCACTCTAGCATGCAAGGCCATGTGGATCCAAAACCTTCGACAGTGAATCCTTAAGAGAAAAAGCATACAATAAAAACAGACACGCAGAAATTGTTCTTTCCAACATGTGATCACTTTATTACACAACAAATGTCATCAGATTGAAAGCAAGTCAACATCTTTGGTAATCACATTCTGCAAGGACAAGATATGCAATTGCACATGACATTGCAATTGAAATGAACAGCACATTGAGTGTAGACCTCTATGGCAACATTACATATACAGTATTAGTATATTATCCTTTTGAACAATTATAATTACAGCAAAGAACATAAAAAGCGGAAATGGCACCCCAATAGCTACAGTACAGCTCTAACATAAGAGCTGATAACAGCACAACTATGTGATAATCAAAAGGCCCCCAAACAGTCTATGTTGAAAGATTGCACTCAAGAAGACAGGCTAAGGGCAAGGCAGCAGATTTCAAATGAAGGCCCCTAGACAGTCCATGATGAAAGAGTGCACTCAAGGGGGACAGCCTAAGGGCCAAAACAGAAAAGGTTAAGTAACAAGCAGCAGGACCAGGACTGGGGAGCACAGCATGGAAGCAGGAGCCTCATGAGAAGACATCACAGCATGCAGGCAGGATCCCCAGGACAAGACACTGCAGCATGGAGGCAGGATACCCAGGAGAAGACACAGCAGCATGGAAGCAGCAGCAGAATGAGATAAGATGAGACATCAGCATGGAGGCAGCAGCAGGATGAAATGAAATGAAACACCAGCATGGAGGCAGCAGCAGGATGAGATTAGATGAGATGGTATGAAACACCAGCATCAGAAGCAGGAGATGAAGCATGATGAGAATAGACATCAGCTGGACTGTGACTGGAGGTGGCATCAAGGAGGCTGACGTATGGGCAGAGCATTGAGGATAGCATTAGAAACAGACAGCAGGACAACATTGGCAGACAGTAGACCATCCCCATCATCTAGCCGGCACAGAAATTCTGTAGTCAGGATGGGCCCAGCAGGCTTCTTCTATTTAGCCAGCATTGGAACTCAGTAGTCAGGATGAGCCCAGCAAGCTTCTTCCATCTAGCTGGCACAGGAACTCTATCCAGACTTCCAGCAGGCTTGTTCAATAAGTCTTGTTCTTAGGCATTACAGGGCAGCAGTTCTGATCCTTCATGGCCCTTTGCCATACCGTGGCTTGTCACTTGAGGGTGTCATGTCTTTGAGGGCCTATCCCTGCATCATCTCTCAGGCTGAGGACTGCTAGGTGGCATGGAGTCTTGGGATGCTGGGGATGGCACAAGTGGAGTTTTCGGTATTCGTTGCAGAATCTGGGTTAGGACACTGGTGAGGTTATTTATCGAGGTAGCCACTGTGATGAGAGCTTGTGTGTGGGCTGCCATCTGGTCACAGAGGGCTTGGATCTACCCATTCACATCCCTCCTGAGGCACACTAGCTCTGCCCGTATATGGTGGAGGTGGACACCATTGTTCCTTTCCAGCCAGTCCAGCTGCTCATCAATTGAGGTCTCTGTCAGTGCCAGAGCTGGTGCTGATTGTGTACTCGTCAAAGCCAGAGTGGATGTTTGGGCCTCTAGAAGTGGCATAAGGATGTTGGTAGGCTGTTCTGACTCAGTGCCTGCTGCCTTGTGCTGGCCATGTAGTGTGCTTGAGCGAGGTTGCACTGGTTAAACTGTATCTCACTGAAGGCTGGGTTCCTCCATGAATGCTGAAATGTTTAAGCTCACATTCAGTAGGCTTGGTGAGCCCAAGACTTCTAGGATCTGGCTGTGCTAAGGAGGCTGCTGCTGCTGCTACTCCTACTTCTCCTCCTCCTGGCTGAACTGTGTCTGTGAATCTATAAGCAAGGGGGTATGGACTAGGGGGAACTCCATGAAGTTAGCATGTGGCACATTTAAAACTAATCGGAGAAAGTTCTTTTTCACTCACTGCACAATTAAACTCTGGAATTTGTTGCCAGGGGATGTGGTTAGTGCAGTTAGTGTAGCTGGGTTGAAGAAAGGATTGGATAAGTTCTTGGAGGAGAAGCCAATTATCTGCTATTAATTAAGTTGACTTGGAAAATAGCCATTGCTATTACTAGCAACAGTAACATGGGATATACTTAGTTTTTGGGTACTTGCCAGGTTCTTATGGCCTGGATTGGCCACTGTTGGAGACAGGATGCTGGGCTTGATGGACCCTTGGTCTGACCCAGTATGGCATGTTCTTATGGAAAAAGTACTGTTGTGCAGCTGATCCCTGGGGCTTCACTTTTGGTCCCTGGGGCTTCACTGCTGGTTACTTGGGCTTGATGGCTGGGACTGCTGTGATAGCTGTGGAAACAAAGAAGAAGACATATGTACCAAATCCAAGAGATACACACATGCACCACTTGGCATAAGAAGCACTGATTGGCATGAGATTCATGTCAATCAATGTGAGCATTTTATGCCAAATGATGTGCACAACTGTAGCAGCCTTGCCATTTACAGGTGAGGTTAGCTTACCGGCTATGATTCACATGGTGTTCAGTGGCTCAGCCATGCCTTCGAACAAATCCGGTCCCAGCTGTTGGATGAGGTGTCCTCCATGGGTGTGAGCTCAATCAGACATGGAGCTCCTCCGCCAGTCTGTCACATGTATTTGTTGCAGTTAGCCACCTTTGTCTTCAACTGGGCCTTTATGTCCCGGTACCTGTGAGCTACCTGCTCCCCACTGTGTTTCATGCCTCTGTGCCTTGAGATAGTCTGGGTATGGATGCACCTGATCTGGCTCTTGGATGCACTCGAGGTCTTGGCCGCATGATTGCCAAAGAGCATGGCATAATGTTCCAGGACCTCACAATGATTATCTCATTGTCCTCTGGGATAAACTTCAGTGCTCTCAGATGAATGCACCCTGCTGCCTGGCTGCCTGAATGGGGTGCATTTCCGCTTTTGGTAAGGTGTCCTCTCTTTCCTGACTCTCATGTCCCCTACCATCTCCCCTCCCTTTCTCCCCCCCCTCTGCACCTGATCTACAAACTCCCCTCCCCTCTACTCTCTCTGTCTCACTCTAGTCTGTTGTCTTCCTGCCACAGGACTCACCTGCCTATTCCCTTCCACCTCCTGCCTCCTCCTATCCTATCTCCCCTCTCTAGCTCTAATCCTGTCTATGTCTATGTCCCTGTCCTTACTCCTATTCCTACACCTCTTCCTTCTCCTATCACTCCTACCCTCGTCCTCCTTCCTCCCCCTCTTTCCTCATGCCTCTCCTCTCCTCTCTCCCTTATCTCTCATGCTCCATCCTCAATACACCATGCTTCATCACTCCTCTTCTTCCTCATGACTACACCTCACCACTTCTCCTCACCAGTTCTTCTCTGCCTCACCACCACATCTCACAACTCCTCCTTTGCCTCATCACCATGCCCCACCACTCTTCCTCGCCATTCCTCCTCTGCCTCATCACCACGCCTCACCCAAAAACAAAGACGATCAGACAAACTGGACAAACTAACACTAACTTTCACTCACACAGATCAAGACAAATCACAAGGGAAATGAGTGGGCCCATTTATTTATTTATTTATTTATTTATTTATTTATTTATTTTTTGTTTTTTTATACCGATCTTCCTACATTAGATGCAAATCAAACCTGTTTACAAAGAACAAAAACATGCCCCCAAGCCTGGAGCCCACAAGTAACTATGTGACGTGCGTGGCAGCCCGGTTGTATCCAAGCACAGTCGGGTGCGGCTTTCCTTCCTTCCTTGGCCCAGCATGATGGTGCACGGCCAGGCAGGGAGAGCGGTAGGAAGAGTGGATGTGTGATGATGATGTTGCGGCCCAGTTAAAGGGCCACAACTGAGGCATTTCTGGCCTCTTCCTTTCACGGCCACCATTTGTGCATTTTCTGGCCTACCTGACTTCCAGCTGTGGCTGTCCCCAGCTGTAGTGCAAGGCTGCGTGCGTGATCACGCCCCCCCCCCCCCCCCCACTACCTCTCTGCTGACTTGGGCGGCAGCTTCGGCGCTATTCTGCGTATGGTCCGAGGAGGCGGCAGTGCAGCAGATGCTCAGAGAGAGACTATCACCTCGGTTTCATAGTGCAACTCTTCTGCGGGTGAGAGTGTAGAGGTGGGGGAGGAGAGTAGGGACAGGACTATCAGCTGGATGGCGTTGGAAGCTGCATGCTGAAATAGGTGGCAAGGCAGAGATACATCAGCTCATCATGTCCTATGGCATCGGGCATCCCAGGCAGAAATGCGGGTCAGGAGGGAGGAGCCTGGGAGTTAGGCATGCTTTGCAGCTGCTTTGTTCAATGAGGGATGAGGCAGGATATTGGAGGCCATTGCCGCATTTGGGATGTGCTTTCTCCTCCCGCCCCTCTTTCCATTGCCTTACTAGGCTCAGCACCATGTTTTTCGTATTCTGAGGGTGGGGTCCTCCTCCTTTTTTCTTCCCTGGTGGCAGCTGTGGTGTAGTTTAGCTGGCACTCAGCAGTTTCTTCATTTCTCTTTTGAGCCATGCTGGTCAGACCTGTGGGCAGCTTCCGAGGTGGGGAGTCACTGGGCCACAGCAATGGTTTTCAGCGGTGCAGGTCCAGAGCTGGAGAGGGGTTGGTGGCAATCCCTGCTGAGGGAATCAGGGGGTAGGTTTCAGGTCTTTACTTGGTAGCGCTGCTAGAGAACTCCTGCAGTACTTCCCTCCTGATGAGGGACTGTTTCAGCAAGGAGGTGGCAACATGGCACATTTAAGCAGTGGTTGGGGGAGTTGGAAGCTGTGGCTTGAGCTTGACGGAATGCAGAGTGGATAGTCTGGCTGGATACTAGCGTGGATGTGACGTTCCTCCCTTCTGGGCTCTCTGTAGTGTGGTTGGAGGGTGGGTTGGAAGTTGGTCAGCAGTTCTGGGATTATAGCTGGATGATCCAGTTGGCATTGGCCCTGGTGCATGGTCCCTCCCCCCCCCCCCCCCCAGTTAGCAGTCTTATTGGGAGGTAGTGGTGGCCATCACCATGCATGAGGGTTTTTACACATGAAGGGAGGTATTATTAATAAAAAAAAGAGAAATTCAACTATTGCTGGCATTGGTATTATAAGATCTATTTGGAGTTTGTGTGCTTTCCAGGTGATTGTGGTCTGGATTGGCCACTATTTGAGGCATGGTGATGGGCTTGATGGAATCTCCATCAGATCCTGTAGCTGCTGGCATTCAGAAGTTGCAAACAAGTGGGGAGGTGCACGCGTGTTCTCTTTTCTCTTCTCCATGTCTTGGGTACACATGGTTGCATAGCATAGTCTGTCATATTGAGTGCCCTACTGTGTCTGCAGGCCCTATGGGTGACAGAGACTTGGATGCTCAGATGCCTGCATTATATTGGCCACCTCCTAGGTTTCCTTTCAAGATGTAGTAACCTAGTTGTGAGGGCAGAAAAGGACCAGTGTCCATTTAGTCTGCCCAACAAGCTTATTTTGGTGGTATCTGCCATGCCATGAAGGTTACTCCATGATTCTCTTAAAGGTAGCAACTGCTGCTTCATGCAGTTATTCAATCAGAGTGAGGTACACATTGTTCTGTCAAACCTGGTTTTAGGCAAGGGGCCTTTTTGGTTTCATACATGCCACTTTTATGGCAGTTTTCCCATTGGCATTGGATTTGGAGTTGGTCTGTGGCCTTGCAGGGACAATGGTGGAGACATTCAAATACCTAGAGATTGGTAATTGTACACAATGAATGAACCTTTCAAATGAAGGGGAAGTTCTGGAACTGGAGGATGGGATGTGAGGCTCCAAGATGGTAGATTCAGGAATTTTATCAGAAAATATTTTTTCCAGGAAAGGGTGTGGCATTCATGAAACAGTCTTTGGGAGCCAGAGGCTAAAGCAGTAACTGACCTCAAAAGGACATGAGATAAATACAGAAGAGTCTTAGTGGTAAGAAAGTGGAGACATAGTAGAAGGCAGGTTGGCACCCAGCAAGCTAAAACTCTTCAGATGATGGCCAGGTTGGTGCAACACTTGCTGGTGGTTGGGCACCTCATGAGAGCAGAAAGTTGAACCTGAGCAGCAGGCCTACAGAAACTAACTCAGATTTCTAGCCATTCTTTCAGTTTTAGGGCCAAGAATTGAGCTATAAAGAGGAGGTAGTGAGAGCATTAGGGCGAATATGCTTTGGATGGGAATAACTAGAATGAAAGGGGATAAGTGCCTATGGGCTGCTCGATATTTGTGCATCTATTCGAACTGCTCAGCTCTTTTCTGCATTGGACATACCTGGATGACTTTTTATTCATTGGCCAAGCGAGTCCAACTGCTGTTCAGGCCTCCTCCACTATGGCTATGGCAACTGACTTCAGAATCCCTCTAGCACAGAATAAGTTTGAAGGTCCCACCACCTCCTCAACTCAGAGGAGATGACATCCAGATTATTGGAGGAAAAAGTGGTGACAGTCTGTATTGGAAGACTTATAAGGATACACTGAAGGATCTGAATTTATACACCCTGGAAGAGAGGAGGTACAGGGGAGAAATGATTACACACCTGACAGGTTTCAGTGATACAAAAACTTCAAACCTTTTCTCTTGGAAACAGCAGAACTAGGGTTCACAAAATGAAACTCCAGGAGGGACGACTCAAAACCAACATCAGGAAACATATTTTCATGGAAATGGTGGTGGATGCCTGAAATGCCCTTCCAAAGTAAGTGGAGAACATAAAAACAATTAAAGAATTCAAAGAGGTATGGGATATACACGTGGATCTCTAAAGGAAAGAAATGAAGAAGAGGGTGCATGAGAATAACCTGTTGGCGGTGGTTACTACCCTTAACAGTATGCATGGGGATCACTACCCTTAATCAATAAGCTTTGATGCTTTTGATACAGCTGCAACATTGCTCTCTGCTTTGACAGCAGGGGAGGAGAATTGGATTCAGGTGACAATCAGCTTGAGCCCCAACTTTTATGATATGGGGTATTGATACACAGACAGAAGAGAAAAAGCATAGGACTGCTTCTACAGCCAAGTCCAAAAGCAAAGTATGTCAAGTAGCATTGACTGAATTTTCAAGAAGGCTCCTCACTCAGTAAAAATATTGCTATGTTAATATATAAGGCTTGGAGGTATCCTACATAGTGTGGCAGTTACTACCCTTAACAGAAACATGAGGGCAACATGCATGGAACAGCAGCTACTACCCTTAATAGAAACATGGAGGTAGCCTGCATGGAACGGTGGATACCATAAGTAAATTGCTGGGCAGACAGGGATGGACAATTTGGATTTTTTCTGCCATCAATAACAGTGGGAGCACTGAGAGCAAAGGTAGTCAGAAAGACAGGCAACAAACATAAGTTTGTGTTTGTATTGAAAAGTTAGCCAGAAGAAAGAAATAAGCTGGGAACAGTGTATACCTAAGGTAAACGTTTGAAAAATGTTCAGTTACCCACCTTCGAAAGGTGTTAAGGTAGTGTGATCAATTTGATTAGGTACTAGCATTTGTTAATCAAGACAGCGGTGAGTCACTCAGGCTGACCAAATGAAGTGATAAGGTTGTGTATTTGATTTGATTAGGTACCATTTGTTAATCAGAACGTCAGTGAGTCACTCAGGACAACTAACCGTAGTGTAAATCTCCAAAGATATTGTTTTCTACTAATTTACCTTAGAAGCACCAGATATAATGTAAGGGAAGAGCTCAGTAACCCATAATCCAATAGAAGTACTGAAAGGAGAGGATTACCTTGCTGGTGGCTGGAAAGAATCAGTAAATACTGCTTGGAGAAATTTTTAAAACTTAAAAGTATCGGAGCATGGGAAACTATTGGGTTATATTAATATGTTTGAGTGTTTTGTTTTAAATAGGTAGAAAGACAGGCAACAAACAGAAGTTTGTGTGCTTTTATTTTAAATATGTAGTAGAAAGACAGGCAACAAACAGAAGTTTGTGTTTTTTTTTGTTTTTAAAAGGTAGTCAGAAAAGCAGGCAACAAACAGAAGTTTGTGTTTTTGTATTAAAAATGGAGTCTAAAAGATTTCAATTTAGCCTGTTAACTGAAAAGCAGAATATAAATACAAACAAAAAACACACTTTGAAATGTTTGTATGCTAATGCCAGAAGTCTAAGACTTGCTATACTGGGCCAGACCAAAGATCCATCAACCCAGGCCAGTATCCTGTTTGCAACAGTGGCCAATCCAAGTCACAAGTACCTGGCAGGATCCCAAGAAGTAAATAGATCCCAAGCTGCTTATCCCAAAAATAAGCAGTGGATTTCTGCAATTCTATCTTAATAATGGTTAATAGACTTTTCCTCCAGGAACTTGTCCAAATCTTTTTTAAATGTAGCTACACTAATAGCTTTCACCACATCCTCTAGCAATGAATTCCAAAGTTTAATTATGTGTTGAAAAAAACAATATTTTCTCTTATTAGTGTGCCCTGTTTTTGTTTTACTTTAAGAAAGAGTTAACAACTGATTAACATTTACTTGTTCCATTCCACTCGTTATTTTATCAACTTCTATCATGGCTATTCAAACAGGCATTTTCTTCATCCACCTGCTCTTACACGCTCTTTCCGCAATAATACCACTTCACTACTATCTTGCCATACTTTCTCACCCCGATGCCCTATTCACTTTCCCCTCCCCCTTATAATGCATATTTTAATTGTACGGCAACCACAATCTATCCTTTTCAGCTCTCTACTCTCTTCTTATCACCATGTAAATATCTTATCTTCATTTTATATTTTATATTTTATACCTATACTTATATTACCTATATTATTTACACAGTTCATCTCCCATTATTTAATCAACCTGCCCTACATTATTATGTTAAAGTCAGTTCATTGTAAAGCCTATAGCTGTATTTCTTATTCCATGAAAACCGATGTGATGTTCCCAACGAATGTCGGTCTAGAAAAACTTCAAATAAATAAATAAGTAAACAAATAAACAAATAAATAGATAAATAAATAATCCCTCAGCCATCTCTTCTCCAAGCTGAAGAGGCCTAACCTCTTTACCCTTTCTTCATAGGAGAATTGTTACATCCCCTTTATCATATTGTTCACCCTTCTCTGTAACTTTCCTAATTCTGCTTTATTTTTATTGAGATTTGGTGACCAGAACTACACACAATACTCAAGATGAGGTCACACCATAGAGATATATTTATAAACATTTGATATTCCACCTTTTTGCATGAGTGGCCTTAAGGTAGATTACAAAACAACTTTTAATTAATAGTTATAGTACATTGGTCGAAGGTTATTTACAATTACAGTTGAATCAAATTTACAGTGGATAACACTGAGAGGCCATGGTGTATAACTTATAATCCTTACTTGACAGTTCAGATAGGTCAGAAATACTGAGTGTTTCTAGAGAGGACTCTAAGGAAAGGTGTGGGCAAAGAGTCATGCCAGATAGAAACTGGATAGAAATTTCAAGGTAAAAGGGAAGAGTATAGTAGTGTAGATATACTACCACCCACCTATCCAGGATGAGGAAACAGACTGCAGAATGGCACTGGCTGGTGAAATGAGAGAACAATAATAATGGAATACTTCAGTTACCCTAGTATTGATTGGTAAGTTTCACTTCAGAACATTTAAGGGAGGAAAAGTTCTAGATGCCATCAATGACTGCTTTATGCAGCAGTTGGTCATGGAACCAACAAGAGGGGAAATTACATTAGATCTAGTTATCAATGAATTGCAAGAGATTAAGGTGGTTGATCTGCTTGGTGACAGTTAAACAGTGTAGTTGAATTCACATAATCACTGGAGGGCAAATACTAAGGAAAACTACAGCAATAGCATTTAACTATAAAATGGAGACTATGATAAAATGAGTAAATATATTGGAGAAAAATTGAAAGGAGCAATCCACAAGGTTAACAACTTGCAGGGGAGGCGTGGACACTGTTTAAAATTACTATCCTAGAAGTTCAGACAAAATGTATTTCATGAACTAAAAAAGATTGAAAGAAAATCAAATGACTGTTGGCATGGTTAAATAATGAGATTAATGAGGCAATTAAATCCAAATGGAAAGCAGACTCACATGAGGAAAATAGGAAAGAGCGTAAGCATTGGTAAGTTAGATGTAAAAATGTAATTAGATGAAGGTTATGTTCTGAAAGTAGAGGCTGTGACTTCACTAAGCTCCTGCCAAACAATTGTAGATTTTTCTTAAATAAAGCTTCTTTTGACTGCTGCTGCAGAGATGTCTTTTAAATGCTGAATTTGGTTGTTGATCATTTGAGTTAAAATACCAGTAAAACTGCTTCTGTGATCAAACTGATGCTCATAGATGACTCGGCCTTGAGGAAGACATGGGGGTGGAAATACACAATTTGGAGAAAATGTGGCCTCCATTTGCAATTGGATAGAGAGACTTGCCAAGAAAATATCTAAGAAAATAGATTTGTGCCTGGCAATAATTGTTGAAAATGTGGCTTTGACAGCTGATTTAGTTCAGGACAATGCTGTGTGGTTTTGAAGAGCATGAGATACAGCTTCTTGACTTAGAACCCTTCGTTATTACAGCAATGGCTAAACTGGAAAAAATGGAAAGGAAATATACCTTGGATAAGATTGATGACCTTGAGAACCATTTGCTTACCTGGGGTCCAGCGGTGAACTTGGCCTGCGCGATCGGCGCTGAAGCCCGTCGGGGTAAGGCCTCTTGTTCCGCTCGCCCCTCTCGGGCTCCTGCGCCGATCGCCGGCCCTTCTCTGCAGAAACTCTCCAGCTGCTTACCATCCGGTAAGGCCGTGAACATCCGCCCTCTTCGGCCTCGACCCGGGCCGCGAGCCCTCACTTCCGCTGGCCTAGACCCGAGCCGTGAGCCCTCGCCCGGAACCGCCATCATAGAAAAAGAGACGCCCACGAAAACGTCGCGGCAGTGACGTCAGAGGCGTGACCGACCGGCGGGGTATTTAAACCATCGCTCTCCTCAACTCAATCCTTTGCTTACCTGGGGTCCAGCGGTGAACTTGGCCTGCGCGATCGGCGCTGAAGCCCGTCGGGGTAAGGCCTCTTGTTCCGCTCGCCCCTCACGGGCTCCTGCGCCGATCGCCGGCCCTTCTCTGCAGAAACTCTCCAGCTGCTTACCATCCGGTAAGGCCGCGAACATCCGCCCTCTTTGGCCTCGACCCGGGCCGCGAGCCCTCGCTTCCGCCGGCCTAGACCCGAGCCGTGAGCCCTCGCCCGGAACCGCCATCATAGAAAAAGAGACGCCCACGAAAACGTCGCGGCGGTGACGTCAGAGGCGCGACCGACCGGCGGGGTATTTAATCCACCACCCTCCCTGGTGTCGCGCGCCGGGCGTCGCGCGCACAAAGGAGCGCGACAAAGGGGCCTGCCCCTTTGTTTCGCCCCTTCGTGTCGCCCTTCGCTCTCCCCGAGCATTACCCCACAAGCACCGTACCAGTGCTAACCCAGCGCTCACCCTACAAACAACCATCCAGCGCTCACCCTGCAGCAACCATCCAGCGCTCACCCTACAAACAACCATCCAGCGCTCACCCTACAAACAACCATCCAGCGTTCACCCTGCAGCAACCATCCAGCGCTCATCCTGCAAGCAACCATCCAGCTAACCATCCAAAATGTATCCAGCTCTTCCAATATCAATTCTGCAACACCACCTCCTACCTAAAGACCATCTGCCAGACAAGCCCTTCACTACAACTTGAAAACACTCACCCCTATTCTGATTGCACCAATCACCCAGCTTTTAGGCCTCACCCTCTTTTCACTTTCACTCTTCAATGCACAATCCCTAACAAAAAAATCTCTAATTTTCAATGATTACCTCACCGACGCCAAACCAGATATTTGCGCAGTAACCGAAACATGGCTTAAGCCCTCAGATACAGCTTTAATAAACCAACTCCCTACGCTGACCTATGACTTCTTCTCACTCCCAAGACTGAAAAAAAGAGGAGGGGGAATCCTTCTGGCTACCAAAAAAAGCCTTAACTTCACCCAACACCCATTCAGTTCTAACACAAAACTGGAAGTCGGTTTCTTCACATCACAACATCTTCAAATCCTTCTTGTCTACGCCCCCCCAGGGCTCCTAGAATCCGATGTCTCCCCCATCCTTGAAATCACCACTACGCTCATCAACCTGGATTCTCCAGCAATCATCTTAGGAGATTTCAATCTGCACATAGACAATCCTTCACCTTCTAACAGCTGCGTAACCCTCCTCACAGCCCTGTCAGCAATGGGATTCCAACAATTAGTCAATGAACCCACACACAAAGCGGGTCACACTCTGGACTTGATTTTCATCAACAAAGGCATTACTACTACATCCAATTTGAAGAACATAAAGGTCCCATGGTCGGATCACACTCTCATCTCTACCTCTTTCGCTCTGAAAGAAACCAACTCTCCTAATATCCGCTCACCTTCATTCCAATACAGGAGGCGATGCCCCCCAGAAGACCTTCACAACCAGCTGGATTCACAGCTCCCTCTATTAGATTTCACCGACCCGAACACTGCCATTCGTTCCTGGAACAACATAACAGAAAACATAGCTAACAAGCTCTGCCCTTCAACTATAAAAAAATCTCACACCAACGCCTCCAACAGACAGCCTTGGTTCACCAATGAACTTGGTTCACCAATGAACTAAAACAAAGCTTAAGAAAGAAAGACGCGACTTGGCGTAAAACCCCTTGTGACATCACCATTTCTTCATACAAATCCACACTATATCAGTACAAAGCCCTCACCTCAAAATAAAAAAAAGATTATTTTGCATCTAAGATTCACAACCTGGTCTTTGATGCTAAAGCTCTCTTCGCTTATGTCTCCAGCCTCACTCAAACCATACCGCGAGAAATCCCCTGCGACATGGCACAGTCTAAAGCTGATGAACTCGCTCAGTTTTTCCAAAATAAAATCAACAATCTTTTAACTCAACTGCCCTCCAATACCGCTGACGCCTTTCCATTATATCAACACCCAACCTTCAAAAACTCCAGCCTAAACACTTTTGAGCCCGTCTCTTCCACTGAGATACAAGCCATCTTGAGAAGAATGAAACCTTCGTCTCATCCCGCAGACCACATCCCCACCAAACTACTTCTATCTATTCCAGACACAATAGCCACATCATTGATAAACATCATTAACTGCTCTCTAGCCCAAGGATCCTTCCCAGATGATCTCAAAATGGCTTCAATCTCAGCACTCCTAAAGAAACCCAACCTTGATCCGAAGGACCCTAACAACTTCCGCCCCATAGCTAACCTTCCATTCATCGCCAAGATCATGGAAAAACTAGTCAACTCTCAACTTTCAAACTACATCGAAGACAACAATCTCCTCTTCGCCCCACAACACGGATTCCGAAAAAATTGAGGCACAGAATCCCTCCTTATCTCTTTGACAGACCATATCCTACTGGGCCTTGACAAAGGAAATTCATACCTATTGATCCTGCTAGACCTATCCGCAGCATTCGACACGGTCAACCACGCTATCCTCCTTAACCAGTTGTCATCCATAGGAATCAGCGGCACCGTCCTTTCCTGGTTTAAAACCTTTCTCAACAATAGAGGTTACAAAGTTAAACTCCAAAACAAGGAATCCTCAAGATTCAACTCTGCCATAGGAGTCCCACAAGGTTCGTCTTTATCTCCGACTCTATTCAATATTTACCTTCTTCCTCTCTGCCAACTTCTCACCGACCTCAATCTAAAGTTTTTCCTATACGCAGATGATATTCAAATCATCATCCCTATCAAAGACACATACTCTAATACTCTTGACTACTGGGAATCATGCCACAAAAAAATCAAACAACTACTCAACAGCCTACACCTCATCTTAAATTCCTCTAAGACTGAAATCCTACTCATCTCTCCTGAGAACAACACCTCCAACAGTACTCTTCCTACCAATCTGCCTACCACACAAGCTAGAGACCTAGGAGTAATAATAGACAACCGGCTAAACTTCAAGGCACACATCAACAAAACAACCAAAGACTGCTTCTATAAACTCCAGGTCCTGAAAAGGATAAGACCTCTTTTCCACGCTCAAGACTTCAGAACGATCATCCAAGCAGTCATTTTTTCGAAACTAGACTATTGCAATTCCCTATTGCTAGGTCTACCATCATCATACTCCAAACCCCTACAGATGGTTCAAAATTCAGCAGCCCGAATCTTGACAGGCGCAAGGAAAAGAGACCACATATCCCCCCGTCCTGAAAGAGCTTCACTGGTTACCCGTCTACTTCCGCATCATGTACAAAGCCATAACCATCACCTACAAAACTATACATCAACTCACCACTCTCGATCTTCAATTCCCTCTCCAAACACATAATTCTACCAGACCTACTAGAGATGCTTATAGAGGCTCCCTCCAAGTTCCCCCAGCAAAAACGACCAGACACATCACCATAAGAGATCGCGCCACCTCCACAGCTGGCCCTCTTTTGTGGAATTCCATTCCTACAGACCTCAGACAGGAGCCCTGCCTCCCAACTTTTAGGAAAAAACTTAAGACTTGGTTATTCAAACAAGCATTTCCGGACACAACCCAATGACACATTCCAATGACTCCTAAAACACCATTCCTCTTGTATATAACATTTATTTTGTATACTATATTTAAATTGTATATTGTTTAACCATCTCTTTTCTCTCCTCTCTTCTTCCTTCTCCTAGTTCGGCTACCCTTGTTAAATGTAACTGTACCTTCGGACACCACAGTTCTAGTTTTTGTATATAATGCACTCCTGTTCGATGTAAACCAGCAAGATATGTTTTTCATGATTGCCGGTATATAAAAACTCTAAATAAATAAATAAAATAAAAATAAATTTGAG
The DNA here is from genome assembly GCF_901001135.1 of Rhinatrema bivittatum. Lineage (NCBI taxonomy): Eukaryota > Metazoa > Chordata > Amphibia > Gymnophiona > Rhinatrematidae > Rhinatrema > Rhinatrema bivittatum. The sequence continues at coordinate 673,872,580 of NC_042616.1, read as the reverse complement.
ATACTTCTGAATTCTCGGCATCTTGGAGAAGGTGGATGGCTCCTCAAAGTTTTGAAAATGGAATGTGCCAAAGCCTTGGTTGAAGTTAATTATGCCCACTGCTCACTAGCACTGGTTCCTGGGCTGGAAGGGTGGCCATGTGCAGTAATAGTAAAATTGCAAAACTTCAGAGGTAAAAGAGCATTATTAAATGCAGTACAGAAGGCATCAGACTTGACCTTCCAAGGCAACACATTATTATTTTTCAAGACTCTTTGTGGAAGTACAGCGTAAGCAGCAGACTTTCCTAGGGATCAAAAGATATCTGCAAACACTGAACGGGTTACTCTATGCTTTATCCTGCAAAGCTCAAACTGGTGGTTGACGGTAAACATGTCATTTTTGAATTAGTTAAGGAACTGAAAAATTGCTGCTCAAGCAGAACTCTAGCTACATGGCTGAAACATAAATCCTCATGGTTTTTTTTTTTATATGCTGTTAGTTGTCTCTCATATTCAGGTGGGAGTGATAGCTAGGTCACTTGCTGTTAATCTCTCCGGTGGTCTTAAAGAATGAACACTATATTTGCATTTCCTTCTTTTATTTTTGTCTCAGTATTTTTTGTTGTATCTTTGGAGGTTGCCATGCCTCTTTGATGGTTGCATGCTTCTCCTTCTCATCCAGCAAAGCATACTGAACAACCATTTGCTGATCAATCTCTCTGGGTCCAGGACAACAATGGACAATATATGCTTTCAAAATGCTGGTCAAGTGGTCTTTGGATCTTAGGGCTGCCACTTTGCTGATGCATTGGCTCTGCATGATACATACTGCTTGATGAATATCTCTTTCTTTTGAGAGGCTTTCATAGTTGCTCTTCCATTCTGAGCTTTCAGAGTATGCTGCAAGCATCTGATTTCCTTCTAAACTGTATTTATTTATTTTGGGACTGTTATTTTTATAGTTTTTATCCTTTCATTCAAAGTACTGGAACTTTCTGAGTATGGTATTGCTGGGGGTTTGGGAGGGACAGCAAGAGGGGTGGAAGGGAAGGGGGTTTGGATGGTTTCTGGGGGTCAAGTAATGCATCCTCTCAGTTCCAAGTTGCATCCCACTGGAGGTGAACAGGGTCCTTCAGCCTTTTCTGGGTGGATTCAGTCTAGGTGAGAGAGGGGTTAGTTAATAGTTAAAGAGTTTAGGGTAAAGGTATATGGAGGGCTGATTGTGTTCATATTAGGCCCAGGTTTGGGTTGTAGCCTGAAAACAAAAATTTCACTTGTTGATTTGGTAATGCTTGCACCAAGGTGATTGATTTAAATGAGGAACAGAAGTGTACACTAACGCTATATGATATAGTATTGGAAAGTAGGGATGTGAATCGTTTTTCAACGATTAAAATTATCGTCCGATAATGTTTATATCGTCTTAAATCGTTATAGAACACGATACAATAGAAATTCTAACGATTTATCGTTAAAAATCGTTAAATCGTGTTAGTGCGCACTAAACTCGAGTTAGTGCGCACTAACTCCCCGTTAGTGCGCACTAACTCGATTTAGTGCGCACTAACTGAAAATGATACAAATAAACACTTTCCAGGTCACTGAAGGTCAGTTAGGAATGAATATGTGTTCCTATTGGCTGGCTGCCCTCTTATCTATTGATATTACCAAGGTTACCACTGAGGTGATGGTTGGGGGGGATGGGAAATGGAACTGGAAACTAACGAACACCAACAGAAAATGAAACAAAGTGTTCACACTTCCCAGGTCAGTAAAGGTCACTTAGGAATGAATATGTATGTATGTATTCCTATTGGCTGGCTGTGCTCTTATCTATTGATGTTACCAATATGGTTGGGGGGATGTGAAATGGAAACAGTTGGAAGCTTGACAAAAAAAAGTAATGTAATGATCAGCACTCACGTGACTAGAACTTGTTTGTTTATTATTTTTGTTAGCAGGCACCTGAAATGCTAGTGCATGTTGAATTTGCCAATCACTGTGCATTTTAGAAAGGTGGTCCTGGCTGGAACTGTACACAGTTCAAATATATGTAATTGATTGTTGGTAAGTGTATTTTTTAAGTAGCCACACTGGCACCAGTATGTTTACTTTTCCTCCTACTTAACTCACTAGCTCAGCTTTGTAAGAAGGGCTTCTCTGCTTGTGTGTTGTTTTTGTTTGGTGTGAGGAGAGCAGAAACATCAGATCTTTATTCAATCTACTACAGTCATCTCTTACAGTGCCCTATCCCTATTAATACCAGGAGTGTTGTGATCTTCCTGCACACAGTGCCCTAACCCTGATACCAGTCTGAGACAGCTCCCTCCCTGCATTACTAGTGAGAGGCTGGCTTCACAGACAGGGGGGAGCTGCCTGACCCTCACTCCTGACTTCCCCCATGTCCCAGCTAGTGAATGGTGTGTGGGTGAGGGGGGGGGGGGGAGGATGGTGAAGTCTGAGACAGCTCCCTCCCTGCATTACTAGTGAGAGGCTGGCTTCACAGACAGGGGGGAGCTGCCTGACCCTCACTCCTGACTTCCCCCATGTCCCAGCTAGTGAATGGTGTGTGGGTGAGGGGGGGGGGGGGGAGGATGGTGAAGTCTGAGACAGCTCCCTCCCTGCATTACTAGTGAGAGGCTGGCTTCACAGACAGGGGGGAGCTGCCTGACCCTCACTCCTGACTTCCCCCATGTCCCAGCTAGTGAATGGTGTGTGGGTGAGGGGGGGGGGGAGGATGGTGAAGTCTGAGACAGCTCCCTCCCTGCATTACTAGTGAGAGGCTGGCTTCACAGACAGGGGGGAGCTGCCTGACCCTCACTCCTGACTTCCCCCATGTCCCAGCTAGTGAATGGTGTGTGGGTGAGGGGGGGGGGAGGATGGTGAAGTCTGAGACAGCTCCCTCCCTGCATTACTAGTGAGAGGCTGGCTTCACAGACAGGGGGGAGCTGCCTGACCCTCACTCCTGACTTCCCCCATGTCCCAGCTAGTGAATGGTGTGTGGGTGAGGGGGGGGGGAGGATGGTGAAGTCTGAGACAGCTCCCTCCCTGCATTACTAGTGAGAGGCTGGCTTCACAGACAGGGGGGAGCTGCCTGACCCTCACTCCTCCGGGGTATTGTGATCTTCCTGCACACAGTGCCCTATCCCTGATACCAGGGGTGTTGTGATCTTCCTGCATGCAGTGCCCTATCCCTATTAATACCAGGAGTGTTGTGATCTTCCTGCATGCAGTGCCCTATCCCTATTAATACCAGGATGTGTGCAAGAAGATCACAACACCCCCGGTATCAGGAATAGGGCACTGTGTGCAGGAAGATCACAACACCCCCAGTATCAGGAATAGGGCACTGTGTGCAGGAAGATCACAACACCCCTGGTATTAGGGATAGGGCACTGTGTGCAGGAAGATCACAACACTCCTGGTATTAATAGGGATAGGGCACTGTGTGCAGGAAGATCACAATACCCCTGGTATCAGGGTTAGGGCACAAGTTCTAGTCACATTGACTGATCACATTACTTGTTTTGTCAAGCTACCAACTGTTTCCATTTCCCATCCCCCATATACTGTCAGTAGGAAACTTGGTAACATGAATAAATAAGAGGGCAGCCAATAGGAATACATATTCATTCCTAAACTGACCTTAACTGACCTGAAAAGTGTCAAATTGTATCATTTTCAGTTAGTGCGCACTAACTCCCAGTTAGTGTGCACTAACTCCCGTTAGTGCGCACTAACTCGAGTTAGTGCGCACTAATCGGAAAAAACGATTTTTAACGATTTTTTAACTAAAAAATCGTGCCTAAGACGATTTTCTTGCCCTGCCACACGATTTCTATCGTTAAGACGATATGGAAAACGATTCACATCCCTATTGGAAAGGTATAACTATGGGGATGATTCTTGATTGCTGGGACTCAGAAATGTATGCTAGTTTTCTTAAATGACAGCAATTGTTAAAAAGCACTAGCTTTTAAAGATAGTTCAACAACGATTAAAAGGAAACATGCTTTGCAGTTTGCATTTGGCCCATAGGAATAAAACTAAAATTCTTCTACTTCAAGAGACCTACTTAATCTGAGTATGAAAAATTGAAAGTGGGTGGGTTGCTTATATTTATTATTCATCATGTAACTGTTGCGACGCTTGGTTTCACTTAACACGGCCGAGCTTGCTCACCCTCCAGCCGGCCGCACTTCCTGCTTCTCCAGAGGAGGGCAGAGCACCCTCCAAGACTCCGTGGTGTCTTGCGACCTACCCTGCGGGTGGGCGGCCTGGATCCACAGCCGGAACACCGTCATCTCATTAATCCCCGCCTCCTGACATCTCTACCCGTGCACGCACGTCATTGTAGGAAGTTTAAAGAGACCAGGGTGGGAAGACCTGAGTCCACCCCGTGGATGACGTCATCCCAAGAGGGCTATTTAAAGCCTCTTCCATCTTTCACTCCTTGAGTTAGCAAGGAATTCTCTTTGGCATTCCAAGCTTCTCCATGATTTATCGTTCAGAAGGTTCTTCTATTTTTTAGACTTCCTTTGTTCCAGTTTCTTCAATTCCGCAGGACATTGATTGGTTCTCTCCCTCTGATTTGCATACCTGGACTTCTCGCCATCATCAAAATTCTCTTGCTTCTATTTTGCCTTCGGACTGCCGTTGGGAATTTATTCTACCTGGGTACTTACTCCTCGAGGCCCCTTGACTTCTTTCAGGTGCCTTAAAGGGATCAGGTACTCGCTCCTTGAGGGCCTGCTCTCCCTGACGGTGCTCGTAACCATCTACCTCAGCCCACTGGGATCTCTACCAGCAGTTACTGGACTTCCCTAATCCTCTTCATGAGAAACTCCATGGTGAGACTGCACCTTGAATACTGTGTACAATTCTGGTCGCCGCATCTCAAAAAAGATATAGTTGTGATAGAGAAGGTACAGAGAAGGGCGACCAAAATGATAAGGGGATGGAACAGCTCCCCTATGAGGAAAGGCTGAAGAGGTTAGGGCTGTTCAGCTTGGAGAAGAGATGGCTGAGGGGGGATATGATAGAGTTCTTTAAGATCATGAGAGGTCTTGAACGAGTAGATGTGACTCGGTTATTTACATTTTTGAATAATAGAAGGATTAGGGGGCATTCCATGAAGTTAGCAAGTAGCAGATTTAAGACTAATCGGAGAAAATTCTTTTTCACTCAACGCACAATAAAGCTCTGGAATTTGTTGCCAGAGGATGTGGTTAGAGCAGTTAGTGTAGCTGGGTTCAAAAAAGGTTTGGATAAGTTCTTGGAGGAGAAGTCCATTATTTATTTTCTTTACAATAAACAGTGGAGTGAGAAAAGGAACAATGAACGAAATAAATAATAGGTGCTAAACCCTCGCTGAACGACCTCCTGCAGTCGATCTCCTGCCGGCACCATTTTCCGTGCGGACAATGGCGCCGGCCATACGCGTATGGCCGGCGCCATTTTCCATACGGAAAATGATTCGCGGCAGGAGATCGCTCCCGGACCCCCGCTGGACCCCCAGGAACTTTTGGCCAGCTTGGGGGGGCCTCCTGACCCCCACAAGACTTGCCAAAATCCAGCGGGGGTCCGGAACGACCTCCTGCGTCGAATCGTTTTGGTCTATGGCCGCCGCAATTTTGCGGCGGCCATTTTGCAAAATGGCGCCGGCTGAAGACTACACGATTCAGTGTGCCGGTTTTCCTGCTCTCCCCCTTCCCCCGATTTAGCTACGGACCGCCGCTACGGAGGTAATTTAAGGCTACGGAGGTAATTTAAGCTACGGACCGCCGCTACGGACCCCCAGGTAATTTAAGGCATTTGGGGGGGGGGGGTGCGGGAGGGTGGGGGATTTAATTTAAAGGGTCGGGGTGGGTTTTAGGGGGTTTTAGTGTGCCGTGTTTTAGTGTGCCGCTGGACCCCCAGGTAGTTTAAGGCATTTGGGGGGGGGTTCGGGAGGGTGAGGGATTTAATTTAAAGGGTCGGGGGTGGGTTTTAGGGTGTTTTAGTGTGCCGGTTTTCCTGCCCTCCCCCTTCCCCCGATTTACGATTTTTTGATGATAAATCAGGGGAATTGGTATTGTATCGTGGCCCTAACGATTTTTGATGATTTAAAATATATCGGACGATATTTTAAATCGTCAAAAAACGATTCACATCCCTAGCAAACAAAAGTACGCAGAATTTTATAAGATACGCGCATAGCCGCACGTATCTTATAAAATCATGGATCGGCGCACGCAAGGCTGCTGATTTTGGGCAGCCTACGCGCGCTGAGCCGCGCAGCCTGCCTCCGTTCCCTCCGAGGCCGCTCCGAAATCGGAGCGGCCTCAGAGGGAACTTTCTTTTGTCCTCCCCTTACCTTACCCTCCCTTCCCCTACCTAACCCACCCCCCCGGCCCTATCTAAACCCCCCCTTACCCGGGGCCTGGTCCGGAGGCCTCGGCCACGCCCCTGGGCCGGCGCCACGCCCCCGGTTCTGCCCCCAAAATGCCGCATCCCGCCCCCGAAAGGCCGCGTCGTTCAGCCCCGCCCTGACACGCCCCCGGCACGCCCCCTTAAAAAAAAACCCGGGACTTACGCGCGTCCCGGGGCTCTGCACGCGCCGGCAGCCTATGCAAAATGGGCGCGCCGCCGAACAAGGGCCCTGCTCGTGTAAATCCGGGTGGATTTACACGAGCTGGGCTTTTAAAATCCACCCATTAGGGAATAACCACTGCTATTAATTTCATCAGTAGCATGGGTTCTTCTTAGTGTTTGGGTAATTGCCAGGTTCTTGTGGCCTGGTTTTGGCCTCTGTGGAAACAGGATGCTGGGCTTGATGGATCCTTGGTCTGACCCAGCATGGCAATTTCTTATGTTCTTATGTTCTTATGGATTTACAGACTTGTCCCAGAGTGTGAGTGGGATTGGATTCGTCCGGTCTACGCTGCTCTGTCGCTTTTGTGCTACCACTGGAAGCTCTCTCTCTGCCCTTCAGGGTAACTGCTAACCTGGGTACCCGCTCCTCGGGGGCCCTTCCTTTTTCCTTCAGGTGCCTTACTGGGATCAGGTACTCACTCCTCGAGGACCTGCTCTCCTTGGAACCATCTACTTCGGCCTGGTGGAAACCTTCAACTTTACAGCTACCATCTAGGGAGTAATCTAATTCTCAGTCTGTCTCATCTACAGCTTGCCATGCTAGGGAACCTACACCAAAACCTCCCTATGTAATCTTGGTGAGACGGGTCCCCTCTGCCGAGGGTCCCTGGAATGCTACTTCAGGACCTGCTCACTACTGCCACCTCTGGTGGCTTACTTCAGCTGTACAAATAAAGATCTATTTTGTGTTTGTGTGTTCTAAGTCTAGCCCAGTACTGTAGTTCCCCACAGGGCTCCTCCCCGTGGGCATGGTCATCTGCCACAGCACCAAGAATCCACCCAAACACCGCTAAACCATAACAGTAACTCAAGGAGCAGAGGTGTGTGCATTCTTATTGACAAAAACCTTCCACTTACAATGAATGCAGTTCTAACCAACACACAAGGCAGGTTATGTCATTATGATTTGCTGCCTGTATTCACTTAAATTTACTTTAGTCAATGTTTACAATCCTACCACCGACCAAAAGGTGTTTTATAGAAGTATAGTTGACTAGTTGTTCTCAACTGATCTGGGGAAATTGATTATTGAAGGGGATTGGAATGTTTGTCCTGACACTTATATAGATAAAACATCTCTGATATACTCTGGTCTGAGGTTAAATCCTAAGGTAATTGTTGACATTTTCCAGCTGCTTGATGTCTGGAGGAAGCAACATCTGGATGCCAGAGACTATACATTATACTCACCCAGGCATCAGATGTATAGTAGAATCATATTTTTCATGTGCTCTCCAGATTTTTATTCCATGATCATTGTTAGTGATATCTTAATGAGATCTATTCTGGACTTTGGGAAGATTTCTCCCAGGATTTCTTTTGGCGGTTCAGTGTCTTACTGCTGGGTGATAAATATTTTCCTACATTAATGATAGAGGCAGTTTCAGAGTTTAATCAATTTAACCCAGAAGGGGACTATTCCCCTGTTTTATGCAGGGAGGCATTTAAAGCATTTCTAAGGGGAAAAATCATTTCATATACTAGCTTTAAGCAGAGTGAGTGCAAGCAAAAGATCAATTATCCACTGGGGAAAATAAAAGAACTTGAGTGTCAGCATAAAATTGATTGCTTAGTTTGTACCTTGTCCTACTGGAGAAATCCCTGCAGGAGTTAAAAACTTTGGAAATTAGTGCCATAGAAAACTCCATAAGATATACCACGCTGAAATTTTATGATCATGGAGACCAACTTGGGGCGCTATTGTCAACAGCTGTTAAGTGCTGGGCGGGCCGTGAAGTTCAATATCCAGAAAATCAAATGTAAATCAGGTACCATTATTTATTAACCCGCTGATGTAGAGAGAGAATTTGTTCAATAATTCACAGATTTGTACTCAAAACAGGATGAGGTATCTAATTTGGACACCCAGCAGTTCCCGTCTTCTCTAAAGCTTCCTAAACTTAGAAATGTATTGACCAGCTAGAGTTCATGGAGATTCAGATGCAGTTAAATCTTTAACCAGAGGGAAATGCCCTGACCCAGATGGGCTCCTTGTTGACTTTTACAAAATGTTTTTTGCCAGATTTGTGCCCTTCTTTTGAGTTTGTTTAATGTCTCAGGGGTTCAAGAAGCATCTCTAAGAAACATGATAGAAACACCTATATAAAAGAAGGGGTAGTATGAGACTTGCAGTTCTTGTAGACCCATTACCTTATTTAATTCAGATCTTAAGTTTCTGACCAAACTGCAGTTGAGATTGGAATCTTTTCTGCAATCTATAGTACATTGATACTAGGGTAAGCACAAATAATACCTGTCAACTTTTTAATATCCTGCACATGGCGAAAAAGAAAGATCTATCTGGATTGATTGCTTCTTTGGACACTGAAAAAGCCTTTGAATGGATATCTTGTTCCTGTTTACAGTGTTAGAAGAATTTGGGTGTTCTGGCTAGTTCATGGAGTGGATAAAGGCCTTATATGAAAGGTCTAGGGCTTGGCTGCTAATTAATAATTCCTTTGCAATAGAGAGAAGGAAATAGCAAGGGTGCCCACTTTCCCTGCTTTTGTTTGAACTAGCCATTGAGCCCCTGGCAGTTGCTATTCAGCAGTTGAAAAGTATTAAGGGTGTATGACTGGGGGGCAGGGGGGAAATATAACATTTCCTTTTATTCTAATGATGTCCTTCTCTACCTAATTGAGCCTCCAAAATTGGGGCCTGCCTTGATCAGTGACATAGCCACAGGTGGGTCTAGGTGGGCAATTGCCCATCCAATTTGGACCAAGGCCCACCCAACTAGAACCAGAAGAAGCCTGTTTGAGCAATGCAGTCACGGGATCTCCTCCCCAGTGATGGAGAAGAGGAGCACGGGTACTGCAAGGCCAATCCAGGATCCCATCCCCATGACGGCGGAGGAGGGCTGGAGTTGCAAGCCGATTGTAGGGTCCCAACCCCGCGACGGCAAAGAAGAGGGCCGTAGTTGCACACCCATTGTGGGATCCCATCCCCACAACAGCGAAGAGGAGGGCCGGAGTTGCAAGACTGCTGCGGGATCCCATCCCTGCAGCGGCAGAAGTAGGATTTTGGCTGTGCAGCTGTGCCTATTGAAAGGGTCCTGTGTGTGTGAGGGTGAGAATGGAAGCTAGAATGTGTGTATGTGTGAGTGAGAATGGGAGCTTGAATGTGTGTATGTATAGGTGAGAATAGGAGCTTGAATGTGTGTATGTGGTGAGAATGGGAACTTTAATGTGTGTATGTGTGGATAAGAATGGGAGCTTGAAGGTGTGTATGTGTGGGTGAGACTGGGAGCCTGGGTATGTGTGGATGAGAATGGGAGCTTGAATGTGTGTATGTGGGTGAAAATGGGAGCTTGAAAGTGTGTGTGTGGGTGAGTGAGAATGGGAGCTTGAATGTGTGTATGTGTGGGTGAGAATGGGAGTTCAAATGTGTGTATGTGGGTGAAAATGGGAGTCTGGGTAAGTGTATGTGTGTATAAGAATGGGAGCCTGATGTGTGTGACTGTGTATGCTTAGAATGGGAACCTGGGGGGGGGGAGCTTGTGTGGGTGTGTGTATGATACAACATGTAGAGTGAGAGCTTATGTGTGTGTATGTGTGTAGAGAATGTGAGCTTGTGTGTGGGGGGAGAGAATATGAGAGTGAGAGCTTGTGTGTATGATGAAGTCTGTGAGAGAAAGTGTGTGTGTGTGTATGTTTGAGTGGGAGAGAGGAAGGGAAGAAGATAGTAGTAGAAAAGAGACACTATAAAGGAATTAGGAAATGAGCGATAAGGGAAAATGAGACCATTTCTTATATTTTTGTATGTTGCTCTTTCTTCAGTATTCCACTGTTCAGAGTCTAGTTTCTAAGGCTTTCTATTTTGGTTTTCTCTGCATGTTTCTGTTTCTAATTTGTAGTATCCTATTTCTATATTAGGTAAAGGTTGGTGTCTGTTTTGCCTGTGTGCGTGTGTGACTAAAGTGCAGCGTCTCCTGCTCCTTTGTCTCTCCATCCCTGGTAGTACCCTTCGGACTGATCTCACAGTACTGACCTTTGCTTGTTCCTGACTACTCTCTGATCGCTTCCTGCCCTGACCTCTTCCTGGAACTCCGACTATCCTTGATCGCCACCTGACCTGACCTCTGCCTGGAACACTGACTATTCTCGTCTGCCACCTGGAACCCAAACCCTTCTTGACCTGACTATGTCTGGACTGACCCTTGCTACCGACCCTACCTGGCTGACCATTCTGCACAAGACTCTGGCCTTGTTTCTTGCCATACACTCGGACTGGCCTCCTGCGACCTCTGGACTTCCTTGTCTGAGCACCGACTGTGCACCCTTGTTTGTGGTGGGCACTTCCTTGAACCTTATCTCTAGGAAACCCTGCGAGGCCTACCTAAGACCAGGCGGCCCGGATAATCAAGGGCTCAACCTGAGGGAACCCCAGGATGCTATTGGTGAAGTTCCAGCTAGCCTCTGTCTCCTCCTGTGCTTCGCCTCCTAGTGACAGGCGCTCTCCGGGTCCGACCGGAGGGCAGTACCAATCCTGCACCAGGCCAAGGGTCCACTCCCAGCGCAACAATATGGCATTATTTATCAATAAGAATACAGTTAGAAGGTCTCAGACCTACATGCCTACAGCCCACCCATGTTAACCTTGTGCCCACCCAGAAAATCAATTCTGGCTATACCACTGGCCTTGATGGAGGTGTTGTTGCTATAGAGCTCTCTCTCTCTCTCTGGTTACAAAATTAAGTCTGACAAATCAGAGTTGTTCCCACTTGGTGGTAAATTTCAATTCTTCCTTGCCAGGGGATTTTCAGTATGGTTTAGGACAGTTTTAAATACTTTGGTATTTATGTGGCAGGTGACCCTCAATTTCTATATCTAAAGAATTATGGTGCCACCTTTGGTAAAATTAAACAGTATATTGCTCAGTGGGAATATGTCACCATTTCTTGGCTGAGCCGATGCAATTTGTTTAAAATGAATGCATTTCCTAAGTTTTTATACCTCTTTCAGCAGATTCCTTATAACATTCCAGTGAAAGGTTTTACTGATATGCACAGGCACCTGAGCACTATTATCTGGCAACGTAAGCAAGCAAGAATCAAGCTGAGTCGGCTAGGATTACAAAGGTACAGGGAGGCTTCACTCTGCCCAACCTCCATATGTATTACTGGGAAGCATGACTCATGATTATTAAAACCTGGTTTACACCGAAAGGGTAGAGGAGTATCCTAGGTGTTAGAGCAGTGGACTACAAACCAGGGCAACCACAGTTCAAGTCCTAATGTTGTTCCTTGTGACTTTGGGCAAGTCATTTTACCTTCTGCTTCCTCAGGTACAATTAGATTGTAAAGCCCTCTGGGGATAGGAAAATACCTACAGTACTTGAATATAATACACTCTGAAGTGCCAAAAAGCATAATATACAAAAAAGAGAGCAGGCTAGCATAGCCAACTTGACAGCTTTGCTATACATGCCTGCCTGCTTCCCTTCCACTTAGTTACCTGATATGTTGAAATTGACCTATCTGTTGCATGCCCCGGCTGCGGCAGGCCCGCGACCGGGCCTACTTACCTCTGGCGCCCGGCTCCCAGACCTGGCCCGTCCTCACTGACGGCGGTGAGCAGCCGCCTGTGCTCCTGCTCCCCTGCTGCCTTCTCGGGTGCTCCTACCGTGTTTCCCCGAAAATAAGACATCCCCCAAAAATAAGACCTAGTAGAGATTTTGCCGAATTCCTAAATATAAGACCTCCCCCGAAAGTAAGCCATCCCTTGTAAACAGGGGCGGATTGAGCTATCAGGGGATCGGACTTCCCCCGGTGGGCCGGTCAATCCTGTGACGTCAATTTTTTTTTTTTTAATAAAGTTTCCAAAGTATTAGGGGCAGACGCGAGCAGTGGTATCCCCAGGGGAGCCAATGCCCCCGGGCGCAAGGAGGATCATGCGGCCGCTGAGCCTCCTTGCCCGAAGAAAAAGATTGCGTTCAAACGCGCTGATGCTCTTCCTCCCTGCCTGTGCGGCCCCGGAAGTAAACGTTGCCGGAGCCGCATGGGCAGAAAGGAGGAAGAGCATCAGCGCATGCAGAAGAGGAGCCGCCGCGGGCTGCTGCGAATCCCAAGTCGCAGTGGCCCAAGAAGAGGAAGAGGCCCGGTAGCAGGGCTAAAGAAGAGGAAGAGGCCCGGTAGCAGGGCTGCCGCGCCCTGAGAAGTTCAGGGCCGCTGCAGAGCCCATCCTGCGGCAACCCGCGAAGAGGAGGCCCAGAGGTGAGAGAGAGGCTGAGGGTCTGTAGAGGGTGTGTGCGTGCGTGCGTGTATGAGATGAGTTGAGAGATTGTGTGTGGGAGTGAGGATCTGAATGTTTGCAGAGGCAGCATGTGAGAGCCTCTGTGTGTGTGAGAGAGACAGCGTGTGACGGTGAGAGCCTATGCTTGAGCAAGACAGCATGTGGGGGTGTGAGAGAGCCTTTGTGTGAGACTCAGACAGCCTGTGCCAGTGAGAGACTGTGTATGAATGATTGTATGAGAGACAGCATGTGACAGTGAGAGCCTGTGTGTGTGAGAGAGAGAAATGCATGTGAGAATGAGAACTTGACTGTGTTTGAGGGAAGAAGATGGAGAGAAAAGAAATACGGAAGAAAAAAGGACAATATAAAAGGAATTGGCAAAAAAATAAGAAAGGGAAGGTGGAAAAAAAAAAAAGCCTGTGACCAACCGATTAGAAAACTAACATCAGCCAGCAAAGGTAAAAAAAAAAAAAAATTACTTTTTAGTGATTGGCACATGTAATCTTTGGGAATGTGCAAGAATAGCACTTTCTCTATGCGGATCTCACAATGTACGAGATCAGCATGGAGAAAGTGGAAGCCCACGGGGCCTGCACAGAGGAGGCAGCAGAATGGGCTTCAGTGTCAGTAGCAGCAATCGGCGCCTCCCCAATAGCCATGTGGCAGCAGTGACAGTGGCAGCAAGATTACTGACATCTGGGGATGGTGGCAGTACCAGTCGGGGGACCCCTTCCAAGCAGTGTGCAGAGGTTCAAAAGCAGCAGAGTCAGCCCAAGCTGACTACCATGAATGCTGCACACTCTTACCTCTCTCTGACAGCACACTGGTGGGACATGGCTGACGCAGGGGAGGCCAGCAGCTCTATTAGACATCCCCTGAAAATAAGGCCTAGTGCATCTTTGGTAGCAAAAATTAATATAAGACACTGTCTTATTTTCAGGGAAACAGGGTAGTTGCTCCGTGGACTGCTGCTGGCGGGTCTCCCCACGTGTGCTGCAGGGAGACGCCATTGTCCACCATCCTGCCTCCTCCTAGGCACACTTGCACGCGTCCCGTCGGCCTTTAATGGGGCCACGGCGGGAAACTAAACCGCGGTCCCGGATGATGACATCATCAGGCCTCGCTATTTAAGCAGGGCCTGCTACTCACTCCTTGCCTTGGCAACAGATCTCCACACTAGTTGTATGCTTCGTTGCCCATTCCGATTCCTGACTTCGTTCCTGGTTCCTGTTCCTGACTCCGTTCCTGGTTCCTACCTAGCCTCTGCCTTGGACTGATTACTGGCTTTGACCCTTGCTTCGTTGGACTACACTCAGGATTGATTACTGGCTTTGACCCTTGCTTCGTTGGACTATGCTTGGACTGATTACTGGCTTTGACCCTTGCTTCGGACTATGCGCAGGACTGATTTATGGCTTTTACCTTTGCTCCGTTGTACCTTGCCTAGCACTGCCACTTGCCCCGACTCCAGCCCATTCCTGACCTCGCCTGGCCTTGTTAGGCTTTGGCCTTCTACTGCCCAGGCGTCACCTATCCTTGCACTCTGGTCCATCCTTGCCGCCCGGGCCTCTGGACTCCTGCCTCGTCCGGACCTGTCTAGGTCCCTCCGATACCTCTGCTGGACCCTGGCTGCCTACTTCGAACATCTACTGGGATTCATCTGATTGAGGCCTGCCTAAACCCAGCCGGCCCTGGCACCCAAGGGCTTAAACTGCGGGGAATAAGGGCTGGTATTGGCGAAGCTCCAGTTGGCCTCAGTCTCCCGGTCTGCTCTGCCTCCCAATGGTGGGGACCCGTGGGGCCTGCCCTACGGGTAGCATCAACCCCACCTCAGGCCAAGGGTCCACCACCAGTGCAACACTATCATAGCACATATAATATGAATATGGAGGCGTGCAAACATTTTTGGGTTTATCTTCAAGGTCTTTGCTCCTGTTTATAAAAATCCAAGTATAGCTTCTTGTACCTTCTTCCCTCTATTTCAGAGTTGGAGAGCTAATGGACTGTTTCTGGTTAGGCATTTTTGGAATGATGAAAGGTTCATGTCCTTTCCAGAGCTTAAGACTAAATTTGATCTTCAGGAAGATTCTCTGGCTACTCACAGCTTAGGAAAGCCTTGGGAGTGTTCCCTGATTTACAGAGACTTTTACGGCAATTGAATGGACTGCAGGAATTTCTTAGCAATTAAGGGCCTCATTTTCCAAGCAGTTTACCGCGTGCGATAAATTCGCAAATCGCGTTAACAGCTGTTAATTTGCGAATGCAAATTAGTAATTTGGTATTCAGGGGGCGGAGTTGGGGCGGAGCATATGTAAAGCAGAAACCAGTTTATCGTGTGCGGCAAAACAGCCGCAGTGTTAGCACGGCTGCTATCTACAACCCTCACATTTGCATTATGGACTGCGCTACGGGCCAGTAAAGGGTTATCACAGAGAGAGAGAGAGAGAGAACGAGAACCATACTATAGTGCCAATGCCCTAGACAGGTATTTTAATCCCTATGGGAGGGCCACCTACTAACTCGGGGTGGGGATTAGGTATGAGCGTCGGGGGTTGGGGGCCACTTTCGCATTCCACATGAGACCTACGGAAAGAACAGTGGTCTCTAGTGAAGATTTGCTGGCCGTCGGAGTGAGGAAACTCACTCCAAGAGGAGATTTGGGCAACGTTCTCTCCACCTAGCATGCTGGATACTCTACCTGAGCAACAACAAGCTAGGTGGAGAGAACGTAGCCCAAATCTCCTCTTGGAGTGAGTTTCCTCACTCCGACGGCCAGCAAATCTTCACTAGAGACCACTGTTCTTTCCGTAGGTCTCATGTGGAATGCGAAAGTGGCCCCCAACCCCCGACGCTCATACCTAATCCCCACCCCGAGTTAGTAGGTGGCCCTTCCATAGGGATTAAATACCTGTCTAGGGCATAGGCACTATAGTAAGGTGCTCGCTCTCTCTCTCTCGTGCTCTCTCTCTGGCCTGCAATGAAACACCCAAAGAATCATCGCACACTGGGAAAACATCGCCGCACGCAATGTTTCCCCACTGCACGAAAGAAGCCTCATTTGCATTGGTAACGCCCTCTAATGTGTTACCAATGTGATATTGGCCCTAAGAGGGCTCAACTAAGGGCTGGTAACCCTCAATCATTAATAGATACCTGGAACACAGATTTAGGCCTACAGTTCAGTGTTGCAGATTGGAAAAAGATCTGAAAAGTGGTGCATCATATATCCAAATGTAATAGAAGAACTGAGCTAATAATCAAGTTGATCCATAGGACCTACTGCAACATATTTATTTTTACAAGCTATTTTCTACTAAAGATACCTCTTATTAGCAGGGGTGATGTGCAGTTAGTTCTTATTTTTACATGTGGTGGGGCTCTCCTGGAGTAAAATAATAATGGGCTCAGGTAAATCATGAAATTTCAGATATTATAGACATCCCAATACAAGTGACACCCCTTCTAGAGCTTCTAAGGATTCCTTCCAAATTGAGAATACCAGTAGACTGGCTTCTTCTGTCAGCTCATTTAACAGTTGCTACTTTCTGGAAATTCTACCTATGCATGGACCATTGGCATTCACAAACTAGAGGAATAGCAGATATTGAATAGCTTTGATTTGTGCTGAAGAGTAAGAAATGTAACTAGGAGCATATATGGCATTATTATATGGCTCATTATGGCTTGGATACATGATTTTGATTTTGTCTTGCTTTTATAGACATAAGTCGCTTTGAAAATCAAGGCCTATGAGAGTAAGGGGTAGATTTTTAAAGCTGCACACGCGCGTCCTTGTACGCGTGCTTCCCGGCGTGCACACATGGGCGTGCCAATTTTATAACATGAGCGCTGGCACATGCATGTTATAAAGTCCCATGGCTGGGTGCACATGCATGCCGGATTTTATAATCCGCACGTGCATGAGTGGGCAGCGCATGCAGGGGGGCCCAATTTTGTAAGATTACGCACGGCGACGCAATTGGGCCTCCTTCAGTTCCCTCCCAGACTGCTCCAATTAAGGAGCAGCCTGGGAGGGAACTTCCCTACCCCCCCTACCCATACTCCCTCCCTCTTCCCCTCTCCTCCCCACCCCATAAACACGTTCTCCTACCTTTCCTTTTTTTTTGTTTTATTGCTTACTGTTCCAGCCCCACCCCTTCCCACCCCTTTCTCTAGGCCCGGCACTTCTATATGTTATGGCGGTTATGCGCGTGGTCGGATCGTTTTGAAAATGCGCATGGTGCACAAAAAGGCCCGGCCACGCTTAACCTCCATTTTTTATGTACGTGGCCGTTTTAAAATTCGACCGTGATTTATTAATAGCCTTCATAGGACTAAAGTCTGTAAACCTAACTTTCAAACCTATTTGTAGTATTGGATTTGTGTGCAAAAGTGGAAATACAGAGATTCATCCTAGTGCAGAAAGTTGCAAAATAGTTTATAAAACACAACATAGTTCTGCTCTAAAAGTACACTCATATGTTTCATTGCATTGCAAATATTTGCAATGCAATGAAAGCGATTTCTCTACCTATTTTATACATATAAATGCACTCATTTAAAGGTGAATTTTAAAACCCTGGCACATGCCAAAACTGAGAGATATGTACACAAGTCGGGCTGGCACATGCCAAGCCGATTTTAAAAGACATCCGAGTACGCACATATCTCCCACTGTGGGAATAAAGGAAAATTCAAAAAAAGGGGCAGGGCATGGACGTGATCTGGGCTCATAACTTTACTTCTACTATACATGATGTGTAAGTTATAAAATAAAGATAAATATACAGATCGGCGGGGTTTTAAGGATCGGAGCTAACAGGGGAGAAGGGAGGCTAATAAACTATGTGGGTTTGGAAGTCCTATTCCATACCTGGGTGAACTGGGAACAAACTCGGAAAATTGGTAATGGCGTTGGTGTGCGTGTCTTTTAAAATTCCCCCACTTATGCAGTAGAAGCGGCATGTGCGTCCACTTAAAATTGCACGCACATGTGCACTCGTCCAGCCGCATCCCTGGGCGCAGGCCAACAAACGCATGCACATGTCAGCCTACATGCTGGTTTAAAGTTAACATCCCAATGTGCAAAAAATGTAACGTATGTGTAAAAACCCTGATTTAAATGTGGAAGCAAGTATTATTTTAAAGTATGCATGTATACCAGTTTGAAAATACCTGCATGTGTACTTGATTTCACCAGTTTACCGATACCTCTGCCAGTTCATCAAGACCATCTCCAGTTCATTTAGACCCACTAGAACTTCACCCTCAACTCCCCCCATTTCACCCACACTTCCCACCCAAAAATTGAAGACAACAGGCAAGTTTGATTTCACTTGCACCAGTCATTTAGCAGGTGTAAAATTGTAAAAATAAGTTTGATAATTTATACACATAAATCTCTTAGAAAATAGCAACTTCATACCTCTTTTTTTAAATATATTTTTATTCTGTGATTTGATAATGCAAATACATTAACAATAGTTCACATAACTACAAAGATAGTACAGCAAGTATTTAATATTTGAACAAATACCATTCTAGTGAAATCCCAACTCACAGTTTCCAATGTTTTGAACTCCTCCTATTGTATATATAATGTCATTGAAACACACTCTTACACACTCATACCCATACATACCACCCATACAAACCCATACATGCCATGGTGCTAATGAGCATTATTTTGTGTCTTCATTACAATATCTTCTCATATAGGTAGACAAATCAAAATACACTTTTGATGTATTAAAGCTGGATGACCTTGTAGTTTGTGCTGTTTATACAATATCACCACTGCATATATCTGCATTTCAATTTTCCGTGCTACAAACATCGGTATCTCATCAGTATTCCAACAAGATAGCCAATGGAAGAACTACATTGAAAAATTTGACATCTCCTGCAGGTAGGTGCAAATCCCTATCAAAACTATATAGACAGATCATTTTATCATTCCAGGAGATTTCTTTTTTAAATACTTTATCCAAAATAGTAAAAATATGGGTCCAGTATCCCTACAATCTGCGGCACACCGTGAACATTTCAAACATAAATTAGAATCCCAAAGACACATTAGAGCCTCTCTCCCCCTTGTTAGATACATTCTATGAATAATTTTGAATTGGAACTCACTCAAACTAGCAGATTGAAATTCTTGTATACTGCAGTAAATGCCGATTTCGTATCTTCAGCTGTGAGAGCAGCAGCCCCTCCCCCTCTTTTGCACCAATAAATGTGCAAGTGAAACTGAAAATAAGGGCATACTTTCAGTGTTTATAAAATAGTATGTGCATGATAAGCATGTTATTTGCATGCATAGATTCAATTTTTCCGCATTGTTGATGTAACTATCTAGAAGCTGGACTGGCTAGTTATGCTGACAGCTTACACTTCCGGTGCTGCTGCCGAGAGCACCATTGAAAGTGCCCAAAATTTCAGCATCTGTGATCCTGGGCCTCAAAATGGGCTATCATGAAGTGCTGGGTGGCGGAAGGGCTTGAAGGAGTGGGTGGCATAGAGATGGTAGTAGGGTGGCAGGGAGGCAATTTTTTTTTTCAATTTACCTGGGAGGGAGTGGAGGGCTGGAAGACTTTTGCTAATAATCTCTTTATTGTTTACCTTTGGAGGTATTTGGGTGGGACCTTGGCCAGCAGGGGGTTTACAAATTAAGGGGCAGATTTTAAAAGGGTTACGCACATAAGTTATGCGCGTAACCCTTAAAAAAAAAACCCTGCACGCACCAAGCCTATTTTGCATAGGCTCGGCGGCACGCACAAGCCCCGGGACGTGCGTATGTCCCGGGGCTTGCAAAAAGGGGTGGGGCGTGGGCGGTCTGGGTGGCGTTGCGGGGCGTGGCCTGAGCTTCCAGGCACAGCGGCAATTTGCCGCTGTGCCCGGGATCGCGGGCCGGCCGTTGGCCGGCATGCGTAAGTTACGCCTACCAGGAGGCAGGCGTAACTTCTTCAACAAAGGTAAGAGGGGGGTTCTAGGTAGGGCGGGGGGGGGGGGTGCGGGTTAGGTAGGGGAAGGGAGGGGGGGGGGCGGAAGGAAAGTTTCCTCCGAGACCGCTCCGATTTCAGAGCGGTCTCGGAGGGAACGGAGGCAAGCTGCGCGGCTTGGCGAGTGCAAGTTGCACAACTGTGCACCCCCTTGCGCGCGCCAACTCTGGATTTTATAACCTGCGCGCAGCTGCGCGTGCATGTTATAAAATCGGGCGTAGATTTGTTCGCGCTGGGTTGCATGAAGAAATCTGCGCCCACAAGCAGGTTTTAAAATCTGCCCCAAATAGTGGGGAAATGGGAATTGAGGTCAAGAGGCCCACAGTTAAGTATTCTTTTTTAACCATATGAGTACCAGTTAACTGGACCTTTAAACCTAACTGGCCATAATCAAAAGATGGCTGGTTAGGTTTCAGGTTACTTAGCTAAAGTTAGCCAGGTAATTCTAATCAGTGATAGCTTTACTTATGACATTTATCCTGCTGAATATCTAGGATAAATTATTTGTCTAACTTTAGCTGCTTTGAGTATAAACTGTGCTAAAATACAGGCTATTCTTAGGGGCTCACAAACTTTCTCAGTACTGTATGTTGTACAGTCATACTACATAATGGTGCTGGCCACCCGAGAGACAGATGCTGAAGTGATGTCACTTTGCTCCATCCTCCAGGCAGCCAGTGCCATTTTAAAGATTCAGGCACTAGGGCAGGAGTGAATAGGTTTTGCTGCTTGGTAAGTATTACTCCATGGATGGTTGTTGTGTGTTAAGCTAAGCTGTGGTTGCTAAACAACTTTGTAACAAAAGGATTTAGCTGGAAAGCTATCAGCTAAAATATTGGGATACGAATGATGCCATGGGAATAAGATTTAGGTTAACTATTGGGATGAAGCCACTGATTGTAATGGGTATTCAATGGGTATTTTGGTTTTAAAAGAATAATGTGAATCACTTATAAATCCCCAAAGATTAAATTTTTATAAGCATTGGGCCATGGTGATTATGTTATGGTGTTCAATGCATGGCATCTATAAATAGAAAGGAAGTTGTTGTTTTTCACAATAGCCTTGGAGAAATCCAGCAGAAGCAGTCAATTTATTTTTGCAGAAAATGTTTTATTTTGTTCTCCTAAGAGCCATCCTATGGTGTTCAGATGTCTCAAGTAGCGGAGCAAGAGAATATCTATTAGTTTGAATTCATTTATGTGACAGGATATCAAGATGTTTAAAATGTAAAATAGCAACCTATGCTGTGAGAGCTTTATGTTACTATTATTTGTGAGAATTAACAGCAGCTCCCTAAGAGTCTGGGGAGTTTATGTTGATGAAGGCATCTGTTTTGAATGTTTCTGTTACTAAGTTGGGTATACCGACCGTATGCACTTTTTTTTTCCTGAAATTTATGTAGCTGAAAGGTTTTAATTTTGGGGTGGCTGGGGAGCACAATGTGAGCTAGGGTAAAGAGAGGAGTAGAGTATATAGTTGTTTAGTAATGTATAGGGTCAAATATTTATTTTGATGTTCATTTAAAAGGAATATTCTACTCCCTCTTCTTCGTCTCATGTTCATCCACCAAGGTTATATTTTGTTCCATTGATTAGCACCTGTGACTTCTCCTCAGCAAAATCCTCCACTGAACAGGAACCATCCCCAATAAATGTAAATCTAAGGGGAGGAATATCAAATCACTAGGGGCCTTTGTGTTCTGTTTTTATTTTATTTCTCTTGGAATTCCAATGTTGTAACAAAATAAAATCATGGGAAAAATGACTTTTACACTGATTTTTCTCTTGTGCATTATAACAAAGCCATTTTTCCTCTGAATTTTTTCTTATAACTTTGAAATTCCCAGGAAAAATAAAATAGAAACTGAAAACTAAGGAGATGATTTTCAAAAGTTACATGCATGCGCCCATGTGCGTGCGCTACCTGGTGCACACACATGAACGTGTGATTTTATAAGATGTGCGTGCTGGCGTGTGCATGTTATAAAATTTCAGGTCGGCATGCGCAAGGGGGGTACAGATATTCAATTATGCACAGCGATGCATCGGAGTCTTCCCTAGTTCCCTCCCACTCTGCTTCAAATAAGGAACGGACTAGGAGGGAACTCCCCAGCCCCCTAGCCTAACCTCCCTTCCCCTTCCCCCATCCTGCCCTCCCCTTCCCCCTATCCCTATCCTAAATACCCTCAATTTTATTATCTTACCTTTTGCTTCTGAGCAGGAGCAAGTTGCAAATGGCCACTGTGCCAGGTGCTTCTAGCCACACCCTGCCCCCAGACTGCCCCACCCTGCCCCCCAGGACCGCTCCTTTGGCTAGCCCCAGGACTTACACATGTCCCGGGGGTTTACGCGCATGGCCGGGCCCTTTGAAAATTGGCCCGGCGCACATAAGGCCTGGCCACGCATGTAAGTCCTGGGGGTTTACGCGCATACGTTTTTAAAATCCGACCCTAAGGTTTTTACAAATCACTTAAAATACTTGTGTATAATGAAGGAGGAAGGACTGATAGATCCCTGGAAGGTTTCATATCCTACAGATTAAGATTATGAGGTTGATACTAAAAGATTCTCTGACTAAAATTGGAGATTTAGTTGGGAAAACCTATCAGGAGCTAGCTGGATAAATGTGTTTGTGTGTGGTTAAAATCACAAGTGGGGTTAGGTCAAGAACATTTCTGAGATGGACTTTCAAATGTAGACCTAGATTCATCAAAATGCTATAAATATAGCAGAAATAGCAATCACGATTAAAAAAAATGGGAGTGGTTAGGCTAATTTCCTGTGTACCACATCAGATAGGCAAATTTTGTGAAGTGTGATACATTATCATGTTGCGCATTGTTTCAGTGTGTTGTGCATCATTTTACGCAGTGTGCGCTGATTTTTGCATGGTGTGTTATTTTTCTGGTTTATGTATACCGGCGTCCTGCAGTTGCCTCTTTGAGAGCGTGTCAGGCGATTGGAGAGTGGAGAGGAGAGTAGGTGAGTTGGTAGCTGGTATTTGGTGGTTGGTTAGAGGTATTTAATGAGTTCTGAGTGAGGAGTTCTGTGGCTTCCTTCTCATCTGTTTCCCTTTCCCTTTGTCTATTGTCTTGATTTGTGTGTGAAAGTTTTTGTTAGTTTGTCCTGCTTCTTTACCTTTGTGTTTGGGAGAGGAGTGGTGGCGAAGCAGAGGAGGAGTGGTGAGGCAAGGCAGTGAGGCATGGTGGTGAGGTGGCGGAGGAGTGGTGAGGCATAGTGACAAGGCATGCTGGTAAGGCAGAGGAGGAGTGATGAGGTATGGTAGTGAGGTATGGTGGTGAGGCAGAGGAAGAGTGGTGAAGCGTGGTGGTTTTGAGGAGTGGAAAGGATAGAGCACAAGAGGCATGGGGAGAGAAGAGAGGGCAGGAATCAGGAGAGGACTGGAAGGAGGGAGGAAAGGGAGAGGGGGAAGGAGGATGAGGGCAGGAGTGCTATGTGGATGAGTAGGAATAGGGACAGGGACAGAGGAGGAAGGAGATAGGCATGCGACTATGGTAGGAGGAGGACAGCAGGCAAGGGATAGACAGAAAGGGCAGTGGGAAAGGGAGTATGTAGAGCAGGGAGGGAAAAGGGGAGAGTGAACGAGACCGAGGAAAGGGAGGATAGCTCTCTGGAAGCAGAAGTGGCACCCTTTTCTGGCAGCCAGCCAGCAGGGCATGCTCGTCTGAGAGTTTTGAAGTTCAGCACGGATAAAAATGAAATGTTATCGCAGGGGACCTCGAACATTTCGCCATGCTCTTCAGTAACTATGGACATCACTAAGGATGATCGTTAGCAAACAGGTATTATACAGTTCAACATGCCAGACCAGTACAGGGGGGCCAGCCAGTCTGTGGAGGTCTTCCTGGTCCCAAGCAACAGTAGGCCTGTGGAGATTCTCTAACTTACCCAACTCCCTCTCTCCTCCTCAGTTGTCACACAGCTGCTGACATGGATTTGAACAGCCTGCAAGTAGATAGACATACCTACTAAAAATAATTTGCGTAGTGATGCGGTGAAAGTTTGCAGTTAAACCTGTCCCCTAAAATCAACAGCATAAAACATATCAAGCTACATATGGCAGAATCTTTGGCGGCCTACCCCACCAGCTTAGACATATGGCAAAGTAAGTCGCAAATGATGTGGCCTGGTGTGGCAGCCTCTATCCTCTATCTTGAGTATGCAGGATATGTTCTACAGAGAGGAGAGTAAGTAGGCCACTGCCTCAAAAAAGGGAACCTCTAATAGGAGTGCTGGCAGGCCTCAGGCCCCACTCACCCCAAAACAGCTAATCCTCCCTAGCAGATGCAGCTCTTGGAACCATGCACACCCCAAATAACAGGACAATTAGGCTCACTCCAGGTAGTAATTGGAAGAGTGTTATGGTCGGGGGGGGGGGGGGGTGGAGGAAGATGTACACTACAGGCAGATATATACTCATCCAGAATTGTGACATACCATATCTGAGGTCTGACGCTGGCAAGTTTCACAACCCTCCCCCCTCTCAATGCAAGGAATAAACTGTGTGAGCCCAAGGTGGAAGATTATTTGACTATGCGTCAGGTTGTTTTCTCCCCATCCAATGCAATCATATCTCTGAAGCACCCATTATAAAGAGTGGAAGCACAGGATCGTTGGTGTACAAAGGCAGTGTGGGCAAAATGGATGCACACAACTGCTTGCTCTGCGGTGTGCATAAATATGTGCAGTAATGGAGGGAACAACAAGGTGACATCACCCCCAGATGCAGATCCAGACAGAAGCTAACACGGCATATCACTTACCCAGATGCACACACTGACAGATATCCATTGGCCGATAGTAGGGTACAAACTACCTCCTGCACTTTGAGCACCTACACATGGCCAATGTGTGGGATCCTGCCCTATTTCTAATCAACCATCACTGATGTCTATGGCAGCCTGGTCCATAACTGCTAATGAGGGAGTCAGAGTCCTGACTGTGCACAGAAAATTATCTACACCTGCCAGCATGACACACATCTGTGAGAAGCATATATGATAAGCAATTTGTCAGAGGTATTGTCGTGGGCCCCTCAAGCCCTCAAGTGGCACTAAATGCTTGTCTTGCAAGAGACCAACTCAGAAAGTGCCTAGGCCATCATGCCAAACACATGAGACCCCTGGAAGCAGTTGGCCTATACAATCAGCACACTGGCAGGTTTCAGAGTGAGGCAGGATGTAAGCTCCTGAGGTCATCAGCTGACAAAACTTTCTGAAGCCTTTACACTATACACAGATCGAGAGTCTCTCAGCACACCTGCCTTGCTGACCACAAACTTTAAAACTGAAAAACAGACTAAGGACAGCAACTCTTCCAGCTTGGCCAGAAGTCATGCGAGCCATGTGGATCAGCAAGGGCCTCCCACCATAAAACACCTTGCAAACTGTCCATTCTGCAAGCTGTTTACCCAAGGAGTCCTCAGCCTATGTGCTTTATGGGTGACCACAGATAGCATAAAGAGCTTAATTGATACTAGCTATTGCAACAAACTACTCTGCTTATTTTCTAGGTATATATACAGCAGCACACTTGACTAGACCTGAGCTGCACCTCCAAGGGCCTTGCAGCATCTTGACCATCTCTATATTTGACAAAGGCTACCTGTGATGTGTCAGGTAAAGCAAACAGCTACTAACACACATTTTCTTAGGAGACATCTGGGTTCTATTAGAGTCAATAGAAAGTAGATTGTGCCCTTGACATTTCAGAGGTGACTTTCAAATACAAGTGAAGGCATGACACTTTCTGATTCCCAATCCTGCCTTCACACAGACTAGTCAGACTAGCATCCTTGCCTAGCCTCCCCAAGAAACTAATATAACCAACATGACATCCCAACGGCAAAGGCCTTCACCAACCGTACATAATAGTTGACATTTTACCGAGGTAGGTGTAGCAGGGTGCATCTGTGTATGGGTGCATGCAACTCCTAAGAATTATGCCTGCTTGCAATGACCTGTAAGCAATGTGGAAATGCCACAAACTTTGACAGGCACTTTCCCAAAGCCTGTAACTGAAGATTTGCTAGGTGAGCACTCTGAAATCAGCACTGACTCTGAAACAACTGAGGCAGCGTTGCAGCAGTGTCTTTGCAGGTCCACGTAACAGAAAGTGTTCCAAGAACAAGTGTATAACTTCACATGCACATGGTTGTCAGCTATGGGGTACGGCTGTAACATGGCAACTCTGTAATTGATAATTTAAACTATCAACCTGTAGCTTTTGACTGTGCCTTTAAGCTCCAGAGCTACTTGTGATTTACAGGATTTCTAGAGCAGTTGCTCTCTATGTTCAAGGCCCTGCTAAAGTTCCTTCAGACCTATGACACTATCTCACTCACATGTGATGGCTAGGGTAGGGTTCTAGGGGTAGATCACCAAGCAAAATGCTGAAAGCTGGGCCAAGCTATGTACAAAGTGTTAACAGTCCTACAAGAACACTATTGCAACTCAAAATTCTTTTAGACTCACTACCAGTCAGAAAACATTAGTCCAGCCACATGTATTTGGAGTTATCTTTACTTTGACTACAATTTATTAAGCAGTCTATTGCTCCATTGTGAAGATGAAGCGAAACTAGGAATATGTGCCATTTGCTGTAAACACAAAGCTAGAGAGGGAACAGAGAAAGAAGCATCTCTATTATCTATAAGCCAACCATCACCGTACAGGCCAACCTCAAAGTTTTCATAGGCCCAATTGCCTAAGTATAAAGGAATGCGCATTCAAGAGTCACAGACTATTTGCATGTTGATGGAGTGGAAGAGCTTTCTGTTGTGGAAGATCTACTCCCTGTCATGGGGTGGGATAATGGCTACGTGAATGCAGTCGATAGCTCCCAGAACATTGGTAAAGTTAGCTATGGCATAAAAGTCTCTCTTCAATTCCATCAAGTCCTGCCTGTCCTGAGGAAATGCTATGTAGCAATTAAAGCAGTCAGATACAGCTCTTATGACCTTGCCCAGACAGTGGGAAAAAGTGGTTTGGATCATTCCCCTGACAACCCCTACTCTGATCTGGAAGGACCCGGATGCCATGAAGTACAGGGTGGCCAATAGTTTGGTGAGTCCTGGCACAGCGTGGGACCTTTCCGTATCCGGATCCAGATCCTCTGGGATTTCTTCATATAAATCCAGGATAGCCTGAGAGCTGAGTCAATACCTGGTAACCACATAATCTTCTGGCATGCCCAGCAATGAACGCTCGTGCCGGAAAGATGCACTCCCTGTATCTCCTGTGTGCCAAGCGCTGCCGTGGGCCATAACTCTCTCACTGTGGAGCAGTGTCTCAGGCTCCGGTGCAAGGACTTCCCTTGCCTGTTCTTGTAGTTGTTGTTTTTGTTCTTGTTGTCTGCGACAAGCATCCTGAAGCAGCCAGATTCCCTTTAAACATAATAGGTTTAAAAAGTCAGGCCAGGTAAGAAAAGGTGTTTTTATTGGCCTAAGAGGGCATGGTAGTTGTGTCTGATAGAAGCCTCATTCTATCGCTTGTGAGAGTAGCCATGATAAATGCTGCAATCCACAACGGCCCTGGTTGCATGATAATTTTTTTTTCTTCTACTGCACAAAAATAGGTGTAGTTATTTTTTTTTTCCGTTTAGCTGTTTTCTGTGGTTTCTATGACTTACTATCACAATGATATTAAGCATTACTTTCTTCTTTTCTGTTCAACTCAAGACTTAATGCCAGCTTTGGGGCTGGCGTTAATTTTTTTAGATTAAAATGTGCATGTCAGGTTATTTTTTACATCAGGGATACTAGCTAATAGCCTCATCAACATGGCATTTACATGTGATGAGCATTATTAGCTGACATTAAATCCCATGTTAGTGTGCTTTATTCTACCGTGGAATACAATAGGACACATTAATTTGCATTAACTCCTCCACTTGCAGACTAAAATTAAAATGTGCATGTTAACTTGCGTTGCAGGATTTATCACGCACACAATGCACATTAGACTCCATTTAACGCACTAGGACCCTAACACATTTTGGTAAATGATCCTGTAGTTGGTTAATGTGATACTCATTTATAATCAGCTAAATTTTAATTAGTAGCCCTATCTAGGCAAATGACAGTCATAAATTTACCCACTCAATTTCTGAGTGGTGTATTTAGCCAGATATTCAGCTCTACATTTGGCTAAATATCTGTGCAAAGAAGTGGCAGTTACAACCCTAAATAGCAATGGTATGATTGCATCAAGACTCCAAGAAAACATTGGGGTAACCTACACAGAGCAGCCGTTGCTCCAGTGGTGCACAACTCACTCTGGGCTTCCAAGAAGGCTGGGGCGATCTGTATGGAATGACTATGGTTAGAATCCAAACATTTTACAACAGTCTCATAAAACTTGCTGGCTGTGGAATTTAATACAAACCTTAGTAAAAAAAAAAAATTACCACATAGAAGGGGCCTGGATATTAGCTTAAGTATTGGTCAAGTAAGAAGCAAAGTTGAAGATGGCACAGCCTTTGATAACAGGCATTCTAGGTGTGCAGCCAGAAAATATTTTTCTTTCTTCTTATTTCTTTCCAGATGGAAATGTCTTAAATGCTAAGTCATTTGTCTTCAATGGCATTTAATACATTTTCCTCTTGTGTTAAGGTTCCTATACCTTGCATGTCCCTCTTGATGCAGCCCTCTGGAAATAAAGGGATCATGTTGGAGGACTTACTTTTTATGAGCTGTATAATTTTGTGAAGCTCTAAATAAATTGGTGTTAAGTGAATCAACATGAGGATTTTTGTAGTCTATCTACAGTTGACACACATTTCATCATACATCTATCATCTATGTCATAAAACAAAATTGCCCAGACTTTAAAAGAGCTACATGCATAGATTTTGGGGTTTTACGTGCCTGCCTGGGCCTTGTGTATGCCGCGCGCATTT
Source organism: Rhinatrema bivittatum (assembly GCF_901001135.1). NCBI lineage: Eukaryota > Metazoa > Chordata > Amphibia > Gymnophiona > Rhinatrematidae > Rhinatrema > Rhinatrema bivittatum. Next base: position 673,843,811 of record NC_042616.1, on the reverse strand, counting down.
TACAATGGGCCTAGCCATGCGCATAAAGCCCGGTATGCGCAGAAGTGCCAGCCGAGGGAAAAGGGGCAGGCCGGGGGTGTGGTCTGAGTCGGGAAGGTCGGGGAGGGGCCAGGAAGGGGATGGATGGGATAGCAGCCATTAGGCCCTGTCCCGGAGAAGCGTGCACCTGAAGCTGGCCAGCGTATGGAACTTACGTCTGCTCGTTAGAGCACGTAAGCAAAAAGACAAAAAGATTTTGAAAAGTTAGTGAGGGTTTAGGGGTTGGGGAGGTGAGGAGGTGAGGAGAAAAGTAGGAAAGGCCAGGTAGGTATGTAAGGATATTAAAATCTGGCATGCTATACAATTAGCACGTCCATGTGCGTGCGCCGGGAGCCACGTGCACATGGACGCAAGCGTAGGTCTTAAAATAGACTAATATTATCATAAAACAACATCAACTCAATACTCTTAACAATATTTATTTATTTATTTATTTAACACTTTTTTTATACCGACCTTCATAGTGATAACCATATCGGATCGGTTTACATAGAACAAGGATAACTGAAGCAATAAATAAAGTGAATAACAATAGAGGAGAATAAGGTAAAGTTACATTTAACAAGGAGTAGAAACTTGGAAGCTAAATATAGCTGGAAGAAAAAAGGCAGGAAGTATTGTAACATAATAATAATAAAGGATGTGGGTTAAAGCTTAAGGTGCTTTAACCTAAAAGTGCCAGAGTCCATCTTTCGAGCGGATAGCAATATGAAATTAAAACATAACTTTAAAATTCTATGGCCATCAGAAGCACACTGACATCAAGACTAAACTTCGTCAATTAATAGGTAACAAAGGCTTGCATGGTTTTAACTTTCTTAATAACAGGAAGTCTTCCTCAAGACATAATGAGACTAGAAGAGTGTTCCACAATATTGGTCTCACAACAAAAAAAGGCACAAAATAATTATAGTGGAGCTCAAACAAATATTTATGGGGAGTCCCCCAAATTGGTCCCCCTTTTGGTTTCTAGTTGCACAAGATATTATGGGTAGGGGAGACCCGGGATTGATTATGTTGACCTTTTTGTATGGTTGTAACTGTAGTACTAGTAAATATCCACTGGATGGCATTTGGATATAGCTGAGCCCTGTACTGTATGTATTACTAGACAGCCAGGAAGGTGACCACTAGGCTATATATACTACTAGATATCATGCTACTAGCCATCAGCACTTCTACTTCATACTAATCTGGCTCTGACTGTTTTGTCTGTAGACTAAAACTGGGGTCCTCACTACTTCCTACCCATTAGCTGTATGCCTTGGAATTACATATTAGCCAAGTCAAAATTCAGTTAGGACAGTCAGGTGTTTGAGCCCAGCTTGAGAAAGAGAGGTAGAAGGCCCTGATTGTGCCATGCTGAAATTAACTTTACCTACTCAATTCCCCTTTAGCTGGCCACCGTAAGCTCTTTCTGATCTCCATCTCCTCACATGCACACTGACCTGTTTTCTTCTGACAGACTCTGGCTGACCTGCATGGTGGCAATATTATGAGATGTCTTTCTTATTCATGGCTTTCGTTCGGGTCTAAGTACCTATAGAAATTACAGGCAGTATTTAGGGACCTTCTTTTTCAGTTTATATTTTATTTTTCCTAAAAATTTCAATATTAAAACAAAAAAAATAATCAGTGAAAAAATAAACTTTCTTATAACAAATGGGAGAAAAATCAATGGGAAAATCATTTTTCTTCTGATCTTTTTTTTTTTTATAACATTGAAATTCTCAGGAAAAATAAAGGTCCCTAGTAGTATTTGATAAATACAATAATCTGTTCCATTTCTATCTGGTAGTCTCTTTGGAGAATGAGTGACCTAATGATTAGACCTGAGTCCTTGTAGTGGGGCTGTTTATAAATATAATAAATAGAGATATGGGCTATGATCCAGGAAACTGGTTTTCAAAGCTTGCTTCCCCCAATGAAACTCCTTATATCCTTGGGCAAGTCACTTTATCTCCCATTGCCTCAGGTACCCACTTACTGCCTGATTCACTAAGTATTTTCCCTTTCTGTGTCATGGGAAAATACCTTGATGAATCAGGTCCTTAGATTACAAATATTTTAGGGCAGGGACTTATACCTGAATCACTAATAATGCATTTAGCCACCTTAGGCTTGGATTTTCTAAGGTCGCAGACCATAGAAAATCCGCAGTAACGGGGGTGGGGGTGCGAAGCGGGGGCCTGGCCTGCAAAAGCCGGCAGCCAGCGCACCACTGCGGTGCGCTGGCTGCCGGCTTTCGCACCAAATAACTACACCAAAAAGGTGTAGTTATCTGGTGGGAAACTGGCGGCGATAAGGGTCCTTACCTTTCGCCGCCAGCGATGTCTCCGCAGAATCGTCCCTGGTGCCTCCCCGACTCCTCCGCTCCCGGGGCCGACTCCGCCCTGACCGCCCCCATTTAGTGATTGCACGCGAAAAGTCCCTTTTCGCGAGGATCACTTTTGAAAATGACCCCCTTAAGCATTATTTGGAAAGGCAAGTTAAAAATACAAATTATTATTATGACAAACATATATTTTACTTATGATCAAAGACCCTTGTCACCCACAATTCTCCACACCATGGAAAAGAATATGCATGTGAAAATGGCATTTTGAAGATATGGTTCAGAAGTATGTGACATTTATGTATTTTATAAATGGAGTATGAACATACATAATCAAACATATGTGCATGCTTTTGCACCTGCTAATGAAGTCATAGACCTTAAACCTGACTTCACCTTTTCCTGCAGTTTTTAGGTGGGAGATCCAGAGAAAGTGGTTGAGAGGGTATGAATGAACTGGTGTGGAGATCTCAGAATACTGGTGCTTGAAAGTATGTGCAGAAGTATTTTCATAAGCGTGATATGTACATACATCTGCCAATGTTATAAAATATCTGCCTCCTTGCATAGAATAAGGTTTAATATGCACACATATTACAAATTATATAGCATAAAATATATGCTCATATTTTTACAAAGTAGATATATAAACTATGTAAATTCCTGCATTAAAAATCTGTGCGCGTACTGAAACCTTCATGCGCAATTTTGGGGCAGTGGTATTATATAAACTGTGCAGCTCCCATTGCATGCTTTATAAAATACAGGCATAACTTTAGACATTCCTACTTGTGTATATGTGCTGATTTATGCACACTATTGAAAATTACTCTTCCTATGCTCATTGCTATCTTTCTGCATAGAATATTCAGCTGTGGGTGAAAGTAGAAGATCAAACACTAGCAATGTCTACCCCTATCAACTGTTTGGGAGCAGTGGCATATTAGCAAAGAAATAAACTTAAATGGAACCCAAAAACAGAGTTACTGTGGCCAAATACACAGGAGAGATAACTTGAGATTTTTCCTTCTAGCCAGGGGTAAATTTACAGCCTAACAGGGTCGTTTATCAAATCGCTTTATGGCTTTTACATGTGATAAGCACCATAATACATGGTGTGATACAAATTTTTAAAAGGTGAGGGATTGGGGAGGAGTTGGGGGTGGAATTTCAGAAAAAGTGGGCTGGCCTCACAAAGCCATAATGCACAATATCGTACAGTTTTAACGCCAAAAATAACTGCACCTTTTTTTAATTGCATTAAGCTGTGTGATATTGTGTGTTATGCCCATAATGCAAATTCTGATTTGGGCATTTTTAGGCTGGGGAAGGGCCTGAGATATGGGGGTGTGTGTGGAGAGAGAGAGAGAGAGAGAGAGAAAATGAACGAACGAACGAACGAACCATAGTAAGCAGCTATTATGCTACTATAGGAGGCCCACCTAGTAACTCGAGGTGAGGTTTAGGTAGTAGTGTAGGGGTTAGGGGCCACTATTACATGCAGAGTGAGACATACAAACAAAACAGTACACTCTTGTGAAGATCTAATGTCCTTCAGAGTGAGGAAACCACACAACAATGAGTTTGTACAATGTTCTCTCAACCTAGCTTGATGGACTGCTCGTACATCTCATTCTGCATGTAAAAGGGGCCCCTAACCCCTACACTACTACCTAAACCTCACCTGGTGCTGTAGTGCATGGAACATTTTTTTTTTAGTTTTCTCGTAATCAGGCATATAATACTATTTGTAAAGATTAATGAGCTGATAATGGAGATACATTTTCAATTGATTATTTCAATATTTTATACAGGAGTTCCCAGAAAAGCATTTCAACCTGTTAACACTTTTGCAATACACAACAGCTAGAATGCTACTGGGAAAAAAAACCCCAAAAATCAAATGATTATTTTAGTCCTTTGCTAGATGGTTTACACTGGTTACTGGTAGAGAGTGGGATTGTGTTTAAAGTTTTGCTTATAGTTTTCAAGGCAATACATTGGTGTTAATCTAAATATCTGGTGGTTTGGTTGCAAGACTACTGTCCATCAAGAGTGCTTCATTTGTCATCACAAGTCCAGTTTGTCTTGCCTGGTTGGATTGATGTTGTTATTTTCCACCAGGTAAAGATTGTTTTGTTATTTTGCTCATTTTTTGTGGAATTCCATGCTTGTGGATTTGCATTTGGAATTGAACTATTTGACCTTACACAAAAGAGCAAAGGTTTGGCTTTTTGCAAATGCATTCTCCAAGCCAGCATTTCTGGATTAGGAATGTGCAGAAGCAAAAATGTTGTTTCAGTTGGTATATTTGTTTCATAGATCACCAGTATTTGTTTGGTTCATTTCAGACAAAAAAAAAGAGTTCACTTATTTTATCATTTGTTTGTAATCTATTAAAATTCATGAGGGAAGCAATGCAGCCTAGTTTAGGCTCCAAAATTGAGGTATCCTAATCAATTCTAATGAAACAAAGGTATACATCATCAGAAGGAAGAAGAGCACTGAAGGGCATCATGACTCTCAAAGTGGCACCAAAAGTGGCATGTCCAGCCCAAGGAACAGTAATGGGGCTAAACTGTACCAGCAGTGGCAGGAGTTTACCAGGGTGAAAGGAACAAAGCAGAAGCAAGGGTGGCAGTAACAGCCCAAAGCTCCAATAAGGGGCAAGATCACCAACATTAGTGCCACGGACACCCCAAGACCATTACAAGAGGGGCAAAACAGCACTGAGTAGCATGAACAGCCCAAGGCACTTCAAAAGGAGGAAACAAAACAGCAAAGGAGCACTAAAACCCCAAGAGGGTGAAGGCAGCACAAAGATTAAACTGAAGACCTCAAAGCACCATGAAAGGTACAAAATAGTAGGGATGTGAATCGTTTTAGGACGATTAAAATTATCGTCCGATAATTTTAATATCGTCTTAAACCGTTATGGAACACAATACAATACAGATTCTAACGATTTATCGTTATAAATCGTTAGAATCGTGAGCCGGCACACTAAAACCCCCTAAAACCCACCCCCGACCCTTTAAATTAAATCCCCCACCCTCCCGAACCCCCCCCAAATAACTTAAATAACCTGCGGGTCCAGCGGCGGTCCGGAACGGCAGCGGTCCAGAACGGGCTCCTGCTCCTGCATCTTGTCGTCTTCGGCCGGCGCCATTTTCCAAAATGGCGCCGAAAAATGGCGGCGGCCATAGACGAAAAAGATTGGACGGCAGGAGGTCCTTCCGGACCCCCGCTGGACTTTTGGCAAGTCTCGTGGGGGTCAGGAGGCCCCCCACAAGCTGGCCAAAAGTTCCTGGAGGTCCAGCGGGGGTCAGGGAGCGATTTCCCGCCGCGAATCGTTTTCGTACGGAAAATGGCGCCGGCAGGAGATCGACTGCAGGAGGTCGTTCAGCGAGGCGCCGGAACCCTCGCTGAACGACCTCCTGCAGTCAATCTCCTGCCGGCGCCATTTTCCGTACGGAAAATGGCGCCGGCCATACGCGTATGGCCGGCGCCATTTTCCGTACGAAAACGATTCGCGGCGGGAAATCGCTCCCTGACCCCCGCTGGACCTCCAGGAACTTTTGGCCAGCTTGTGGGGGGCCTCCTGACCCCCACGAGACTTGCCAAAAGTCCAGCGGGGGTCCGGAAGGACCTCCTGCCGTCCAATCTTTTTCGTCTATGGCCGCCGCCATTTTTCGGCGCCATTTTGGAAAATGGCGCCGGCCGAAGACGACAAGATGCAGGAGCAGGAGCCCGTTCCGGACCGCTGCCGTTCCGGACCGCCGCTGGACCCGCAGGTTATTTAAGTTATTTGGGGGTGGGGGATTTAATTTAAAGGGTCGGGGGTGGGTTTTAGGGGGTTTTAATGTGCCGGTTTTTCGATTTTTCGATTTTTTCGATTTTTTAACGATTTTCACGATTTTTCACGATATTTTACCCCCCCAAACGGCAACAATACGATTCCCTCCCCCTCCCAGCCGAAATCGATCGTTAAGACGATCGAGGACACGATTCACATCCCTACAAAATAGCCCCTCACGGAGGCAAGAGCACCTCGAGACAGCAAATGAGTGGCAAAGTAAACCAGCAACAGTGGTATGAAGACTGAATGCACTAAAGAGGTGCAAAGTAGCAGCAAGAGTGGCATTGTAAAGTTACCTAGAAGAGGAGGGCCACCTAGCTGACACTCTTTTACTTGTGCCATAGATTTTAATGGGAAAAAGAAACAAATATAACCTGAAGTTTTGAAATTTTCATGGGTGCCCTCCATTTGCTTTGGGGTACCACAAGGACATTGAAAATGGCCTTATTCTTTGCATTTGCACATTTGTTTCAAAGGAATGCACATCCCTAGTCTGGGTTAATCGCTGATTGTAGTCAGAAACAGAATGTGGCGCTGGTTGGGATGGAATAAAGTGATTAAATTTTTAGTGGGGAGGGGGATGAGAATGTCTTCGGCAAGGTGGGTTTTGGTGATAGGGTTTCCCTATCACATCCATTAGAATGAGATGGGGGATTTATTGAGGAGTATTTACAGATTTGAAGAAATTTTATATATTTATGACTTTTCCCATATCATATATTTAATTATGTTTTCTTTAACTCGTGCTGAGCTATATTGGTAGTGCAAGATATAAGTAAATAAAATAAATAAATAAATAATGGGGAAAAAAAACCCCATAACTGAAAGAGGGCCATTCAGCAGGGAAGGGATGAGCAATCATCACGCAAGACCTGAGCTTCTAAGTGAGTACAGTACACAGGACACCGAGCTGAGAGTTTTCCAAGGGGACACTAGGACAGCAAGGAGTGGGTAGGGAGCACAAATACTAAAGATAGTAATATAATTATTAGGGAATTGAGCCAGAAGACCCTGAATATGGACAGGTGAAAATAGAGTATATGACAAAGGACAAAATGAAGTGACGACATGCTGGGGTAGGGAATCAGCCTGAGAAGTTTTGGTGAGCCACAAAACGAAGGTAACAGAGAAGTCGGTAGAAGTATTACCAATGCTTCAAGCTACTGCCCAGGAGAGAAAACTGGCAATGGCTACGAGATCATAACAGCCAAAGAGGTACAGAGAGAACAGTTCCAGGAGCACAAGGTGAAGAGACCATAATGCAAGTAGAGGGCAAAAATAAAATACAAAAAAAGGGAAACCAAAGGAGTTGGTCAGCTGGTTTATAACCAGCGGAAAACATATGCACAGCCAGTGACTTAAGGGGAACATGTAGCAGCAGAGATGAAAGACAAGATATGGAAAATGAATATTGCAAGCTAGTTACCTAGCTCACTAGAGACTGCGGGAAGTGTGAGAGAAAGGTATTTGTAATGAAAACTATAAGTCTGCCTAAGAAATGGATCAGCAGTACCAAACAAATTAGCAGGTTGTCCTGCTACAAGGACCATTTGGTCCTTATCTGCCGTCATTACTGTTACTATGTTATGTTAGCAAATATAGTCGGTTCAAAGACTCCAGAAAAATGCTGTGCCTTGATTAAATATCAGGATGTCATATGTGAAGTTTACAGGAGATATGAGGGGACTGCATAATTAGAATTTGGCGATTAGCACTAAGGGAATGTACTAGGAATGTGCTTTTGTTTGAAACAAGATAGACAATGTCAATGACATAATCCATATCATCATTTCCTGCCATTTTTTAAACCAAACAACAGCAAAAATATCACAAAATGTTGCATTTCTATTTTCTTTTTAGTGCATGCTGGCTCTGAATAGCACTGTGACAGAGTGACCCTGTTTTCCCCCTGTAAACCTGTGTGGGGCCAGGCATGGGGCTTGGTACAAATGAAATCCTACAGAGGGAGAGAGCTCTGTGGGTGGGACCAGCTGGGGAACATAAGAGTGTGAACCCAGTTTGGATCAGGAGGCCTCTGCATCTCTAGGCGAGGCAACTCTTGTACATCTATCCTGACAAAACCAGAGGGAAGGAGTGTATGCTGTCCAGAGGGGAGGCAGTCTGCAATCCTGTGTGTAAGTGAATACTGTTGAGGGAAGGCACTCTGCATTCTGCTAAAGTGCTATGCATAAATAAAAGATAAAATTGTTTTGAAAAAGTTGGAGTCCCTGTCTGTGGCTTGTGCTTCCAACCTGGGAAACACTGCTCGGTTTCCCACAAGCACACATTATTTGAAATTCAGAAATAGGGCTCAGTAGTAGCAAATGATGTACCCTAGTCAGAAATGGTGCATACTATTTCACAAATCAAACAAAAAAAAAGAAAAAAAAAAACAAACAAACAAACAAAAAAAAAAGCTCCCAACAAAACAGAATTCAGGTTGAACCTCCTGACAACAAAAGTAAACAACATTTTTTAGCTTGCAAATTTCTAGATTATGCCAAGTCAAAAGCTGTAGTTTGGGAGAAGAAAGGACATACGCCTAGATGAATTAAAATTATGCCAAGTAGGCTAAGTAGTCATCATTTCTCAGTGGAACACTTTCAATCAATGGGGTAAGACAGTGTTTTCACATCATATTGGGGACCGGAAGTTTTGGGGATGAAAACAGGAAGAAGTCAGGACAGCTACCCCTTGGTGGGGATGCAAGGAGGACCTCACAGATTGATGTATATTGTGTAATAGATTATATAACAGTGGTTTCTGTAAGTATCAGGGAATTGTAGTGTCTAGCATGCAAGTAGGATATATAACAAAAATCATTCTCAATCAAGATGCCCTAGGCGGAGAGGGGGGAAAATGTACCAATAGTAAGGAAGACAGGTCACCCTATTGGGACTTGATGTCAATGCTTATTCACCTAGAGAGGCTGAAAGAAAGTTTAATGACCTTCATAAGACAGGAGGCTAATTGGTTACCCTAAGGTTTTAAATAAGGTTTTGTTATCCCTTATGAAGGCCCCCCCAAGGGCCCTTGACAGCCAGAAATTTAAAATTGGATATTGTGAAACAAGGAGATGATAAGGAAGCAAATTAGATAAGAAATGGTGCTAGGAAGGATTTTAGACCCATTCACAGTGCCATCATTTCTCAATTTAAAAATCTTCCCACGAGGAGTGGTACCTGAAAAGGAATCAGGAGAATTTAGGATATTATTATTATTATTATTTAATTTATATTCCCTTTTTCAGTGCTTCAAAGTGGATTACCTGCAGGCACCTGTTTTATCAGAAGGGGCATCGGTTAATGGTTTCCTAGATCCATCATATTCTTCAGTTCATCAAGTGATGGGTATAATGAAAGAATAGGGGCATGGGGCATGGCTAGCAAAAGTGGATATTGAATCAGCTTTCAGGCTACTGCCAATGCATCCTAACAATTTTCTAGATTTCAGATTCAAAGGGGATTTCTAGCATGATAAATGCTTCCACATGGGATGTTCAATGTTAGTGCTTCCTTTGAGAAATGTTGAATATCCCTGCAGTGGGCATTTGAACGGCTTGAAAAGCAGGGGGAAATAATTCATTATTTGTATGATTTCCCATTTGGGGGACCAGATGGATTGGAATTATGTGCAACAACTTTTGAGAAATTTGAAAGCAAGGCAAAGAAATAGAGCATGACACTAGCTGAGGATTAAACATAATGCCCCCAAGCAGAGGCATTTTTAGGCACAGAAATTGATTCAAAGGAGATGCAATCAGGCTACCATGGGAGAAACAGTCATTATTAAAAGAGTTGATTAGACAGATGTTGAAAGCTAGGAAAGTTATATTGAAACATTCCCTTGTAATTGGGCACTTAGGGCCAGAGTTTAAATCACCTACGCATGTAAAACCCGGGGTCTTAGGCGCGTAGTTGGCCTTACGTGCGCCGGGCCAATTTTCAAAGGCCCGGCCAAGCGCGTAAACCCCCGGGATATGTGTAAGTCCCAGGGTTAGTGAAAGGGGTGGTCTGGGGGCAGAGTGGGTCAGGGCTAGAGGTGCCCAGCACAACAGCCATTTGTTGCTGTGCCGGGGGATCGCATGCCGGCAGGGTGCCGGTGCGTGCAACTTGCTCCTGCTCAGAAGCAGGCACAAAAGGTGAGTTAAAGATTTTGAGGGGGTTTAGGATAGAGATAGGGGGAGGGCAGGATAGGGGAAGGGAGGTCAGGCTATGGGTTTGGGAAGTTTCCTCCCAGTCCGCTCCTTAATTGGAGCGGACTGGGAGGGAACTGGGGAAGGCCCCGATGCGTCACCATGCGTAACTGCAAAATTCCTCCCCCCTTTGCGTGTGCCGACCTGGCATTTTATAACATGCTTGTGCCAGTGCTCGCATGTTATAAAATCGCGCATCCATGTGTGCGCGCTGGGTAGTGCATGCACATGGATGCCCACGCGCAATATTTTAAAATCTACCCCTTAATTTTCACTTGTAGAATTATGTTTATTAGAAGCTGATGCATCCTAAAGGAGACATGAGAAGAGATCACCACATTTTAAGAATCACTTGCATGATAAAGGGGAATTTATGAATATGGGCTAGCTTTTTGAATACATACAAAGTTGGCTTTATAGGATATGTATTGTAATCCACTTTGGCATCTTTGGTAAGAAACCATATAAATATGAGCTAATGAATGCACAAATAAATGCATTATGGCAAGGCTATGCAGAGAGAAAAAGACATTACTAAGATTATTAAATACAAAAACACAGGATGAAGGACTATGCAACCTGTAAACTGCAGTTCAAAAATCCCCCTTTCACTCCTGGTGACTTTGAGCAAGTCGCTTCACCCTAAGTTACAAACTTGGGATTCATTTACAAAGGTGTGTTAGGGCCTCATTTTCCAATATCGCATTGGTAACGCAGTAGGGGGCGTTACCAATGCAAATGAGGCTTCTTTCGTGCAGTGGGGAAACATCGCGTGCGGCGATGTTTTCCCAGTGTGCGATGATTCTTTTGGTGTTTCATCGCAGTGCACGATATTTGCCCTTCAATCATCGCGGGCCACGATGGCCATGCTGGGTCAGACCAAGGGTCCATCAAGCCCAGCATCCTGTTTCCAACAGAGGCCAAAAACCAGGCCACAAGAACCTGGCAATTACCCAAACACTAAGAAGAACCCATGCTACTGATGCAATTAATAGCAGTGGCTATTCCCTAAGTAAAATTGATTAATAGCCATTAACGGACTTCTCCTCCAAGAACTTATCCAAACCTTTTTTAAACCCAGCTACACTAACTGCACTAACCACATCCTCTGGCAACAAATTCCAGAGCTTTATTGTGCATTGAGTGAAAAAGAATTTTCTCCGATTAGTCTTAAATGTGCTACTTGCTAACTTCATGGAATGCCCCCCTAGTCCTTCTATTATTCGAAAGTGAAAATAACCGAGTCACATCTACTCGTTCAAGACTTCTCATGATCTTAAAGACCTCTATCATATCCCCCCTGGAGTAGGGCCAAACACAAGGAGGAAGGCATAGTGAGCTCCTTAATAAATATTTCAGTCAAAAGCTTCTCATGTCTCCCCCATGTAATTTTACTTCTAAACAGTTATAAAAAAGGAATAGAAAGTCATTTGGATATGCCATTTTAAATTTCCTCTTCAACTTTTGGTTGATAAAACTTGAATACCTCTAAATCATGCTCTTCTTTTCAACCGCTTGGAATCTGGGATACATTTTTGCCATTTGAATCACAAAGAAGAGTCATTTAATTTTGGTTTAACAATGTCTGTAAAAGTTCTTAATATTTTAGAATGCTCTGGAGATAGAAAGAAAATAAATGTGAAAACTTAAAGATGCATTTTACAAAAAGTGTGTTATGCTTAACACCATTTAATCTAATTGGAATGTCTCATGCGCTGAATCAGTGCTGTACAGAAAGGGTTTTTCAAACAGTAAATACCCTAGCAGGACAACTTGCAGGATCAACAACCAACCATAGATGACTGGTCTTGATGTCATCATTCCCATTCTGAAGGGCAATTTCTTCTTAAGAATCATTTTGAAAAACATTTTGGCAGCTCAAAAAAAAAAGTATGACAATGTTTTCCAAGAAAGTCCTGTTTGGCTACAGGGACTAATCAGGAAACAGTATTCTCACCAGAGTTTCACAAGATTTAGATAAACATTTAAAGACGGCACAAAAAAAAAAATGTTACATGTTTTCCTGTTTTGACCATTCAGGGATATTCTGATTCATGAGAATCTATTATTTTCTATTTTATTTATTTAGATTTTTTTTGCAAGGGGTAGTGTTATGTAAATGCAACCTTTTCTGTTTAGTGCCCCTTCTCTTACCCTGTCTGCCCCCTCTCCTTGGTCCCAGTTGCTGCATTCCCTGTTTATATGTCTTGGGCATTCTGACATCAAATCCTTAGAACACTTCTGCTGCTGAGATTCTGATCCATTGAATTTATTTGAGCTCTGCTCTCTGACAAAACAGAAAAGAACCCCTGTGGCATTAGTGTTCAGAGAAACTGATGTCATATAGAATGCCTAAGCAGTATGAAGAGGGAGACCAGAAAACTACTAAGGCAAGGGGCAAAGACAGTAGAAAGTAAGAGCAATAAAGGAGACAGCCGACTACACAGAAAAAAGTCAAGAACCAGTAGAAGCCGGGATACCTACTGAGAAAGAAAAATAGGATGGTATTTAAGATAGTAGAACATTTTTATCACTCTTTCAGCACCAACATTATCATAATAGTGAAATTACTAGCAGATAATGAACTAGCAAAAGGAATCATACTGTTATAGCAGAATTTTGTACAGGTCAAGTAGAAGTATTGCTAATACAGTCCATTTCAAAACTAAGCAAAAACTAGGATGTTTTCTATTTTTTTGACACTGATTTTCACACTGAAGATGAAGATAGTTCTATCGTAGTGACCCAGTGAATGACATTTTATTTTTTGTATGAATAACAGTGCTATGACAGTCAATCAGAACTTGAGAGATGAATTCAAATATTGGCCTCTTTTTATATTTGAACTGTTTTATGTTTTGAACATCTACTTGATTTTTCCTGGATTTAATTTCTTTTGTGGCATGTAAGTCACCAAAATAAACTATGTACAGCATTGTAGCATTTTAACATCATGAAGAGACTCTTTTTCAAGTCTACTGTTTGAGAAGGTTAAAATGTTAAGCTAAAAAGGACCTAAGTGATCCTACTCATACCATTCCTATTAGAAAATTCATTTTAAATATAGCTTAACTGTAGATAATGAAATAGAAATAAATCTGCATTTTCAAATACATTTTAATAGCAATCTTTTGTTCCATATAATTTCTTTTGAATTTGATATTACACAAGATGTTGAACTTGATACCAATACTCACTGTGTAAACTACAATTGTACTTATGCAGGAAAATCTATTTTAAGATCCCATTTACTGGACAATTCAGCAAGAGATTCTACACATAAATTCAGCAGGCAAAGCCACAAACGCCTATATATCTTATACGGTCCATTGGATGATGGTTAAAAAATAAAGTGATGTCAGGAAGGGTATGACACACTGAACTCAGGGTTTAAATCACTTTGACTCTCCTGCATCTTTGTTGCATCAAATGAACTTGAAAATAGGTATCTGTGAAAGGTTCACAAGGCAAATAATAGCTAATTTTTTTCAGTTATAAGGAATTTAATGTGTTTTAACCTTTCTGTTATTGAACAAAATTGCAATTTACAGGACCTGAATATTTAACCATTAAATTGTCTAGAACAGGACATTTTGTTTCACTCTGGGTAGCAACAACCTAATTGTACTGAAAAAAAGACTGTAATATAACATGGTCCAATGTTCCTGTTTCTCTTACTGCTTAAAATGTTGAAATAAAAATTAAAAATAGAAATACGTTTAAACATTAAATAAGTTTAATGCAATTTCAAATCCTAGATTCAGTTATGATGCAGACCATTTTCTTTTTTAGCATGCACATTATTCTATTAATTAAAAGGTACTTATACTTATTTTAAATGAATACTGTTTCCCTTGACACTGCAATATTTAGAATACTATTAGGATATATTTCATGCCTCTAAAGTAAGGAAGGAAGAGTGCATTTGTGATGCAAAATGTTCTGAAAATGAGGTCAATAAGTTTGCTTCTTAGCACTGTTTTTTTTTTTTGGAGATGTGTTAGCTGTTTTATTTGCTTTGTAGTATAAGCAACAAACTAAGCTACAACTATAGGTGACTGTATTTGGCTAAATTGTATTCTATATAAATAGCTTAATTAAAAGATAATCGCATACACAATTATAAACAGAATTCACCTTGAAATTA